>NC_142678.1:14308358-14608358 GCF_964200805.1 Pocillopora damicornis
TAGGATGTTTTCCTTCCCTAAGCCGAAACTGCCGAGGAGGTATTATATAGAATTGCCCGCGTGTATGACTGCAAGTATAAATTCGGCGTATTGGGGGAAAAATCTCGATTTGATCAAAGTAGGCGCGCAATCTGGAACCAGTTCATTTTCTCAATAGGCGCGCAAGATGTTGCTGGGTAATCTTGGCGACACAAGGTCATTTTCACTTGTTCACAACGTGGAACAATACCTGGAGCACAAACGCTTCGAATACTTAGAGCTCGTTGCTTTATTCCAAGGTGAGTTTTTTGCGTCGTATTGAATATATTGTACCACATTGATTTTCCTATTGTTTTAATTCAAAAGTTATTCGGCTGTATTGGATTGTTTCCAAGAAAGCGGTACAAAACTCTACTCATCTATCCCGATTTATAGATAGTTAAAATATGGTATGCGAAAGATTCATCTGCAAACTGAATTTATCATCAGCGTCATTATGATCAGCATCGTCATCATCCTTATCTTTAACATCATCATCGAGTGAAAGACAAAACCGTGCGGACCATGCGGACAATGCGAGCTCTCTCTCCTCAACAGTTGAGGTCTGGTTTTTGTGAACACGCCCATGGGGAAACACAAGCTCAGTGGAGAGTCTCTTGACGATTATAGAAAACTACAGAGTGAAGAGTGTAATAGGCCACGCAAGGTGTAAATCTGTTGAGTTGTAATAACGGGGAAAACTAGCTGCAGAGTACACCACGCTTAGCGAAATGCAACAAGCACTTTCGACATGTTCTTCTGATCTCCCCTTTTATCTATCTATTACAATCACCCTTCCCCAAAATTAATTTCGCTCTTCTCTTTTACCACTCCGACTCTAAATCATTCAGATCAAAGTCTGATCGAACACTCTCTCTTTGATTCTCTCTGACTACTTACCCTGAAAGACACACTTTTTTCTTCCACAGGCAATAGTAGGCACGCTGGCCAACTGACCTTTAAAAATTAAAAATTGTTATCAGAAAACTAACCCATGGCCAAGCACTATTACAAGAATCTCACAAATGAACAACAAACTTAGTGCTGTTGTTTCATAATGAGTACGATATTAAGGATTCCCTTATGTATTTTCTGCCTGTGGTGGATAGTAGCGGAAAATTTTTCCAAGAAATAGCGGGGAGATAGCTGTCTATTGACCTCTTTTGAGACATTTTTGAATCATAACTATTAGTGGTGGTTACGCACACCTTGGGTTTGGGGCCTTACGTGGGGTAAATGGCTTGGGTTTGGTTAGGCTCAGGTTTCAGGTTACCCTTGGGGATGCGGTTACACAGTAAAAGACTCCCTTCAGGGTCAAATATAATTAGATATGAGTTCACTGACCTGGCAAATTAGCAGGAAAAGTACAGAGCAACATGTATGTTACGAATCGAGATTTATTAACCATAACTTCAGTGATTCTCCTGCTTATAATACGACAGTCCTCCATAAATATAACAGTCTAGCATTTTTTTGCGAGAAGACACCGAAGAAGGCGCGAAATTAGCCAAGCGCATCGGAGGTCACCTCAAAACACTGCAAGCGATTTCCTGTATTAGCTACATTCTGCTTTATGATTGGCCAAGTCAGCTCAGGGAGCAGATAAACCGTACTTTTCAGTTCAGGAACTGTCATGGGAAGTTCTTTTGTTATTTTTGATGTATCCATGGAAATAACCCTAAAACAGTTTCGGTCTGAGGAAAGCGATTACACACAAAAACGTCCTTGCACATGGACAAACGCTATTTACCCATGGGTAAAAGGGCTAGTATAACCACGACTATTAGCTAAACGGAAGTTGTGTGACATGACACAAACGCATTCACGTTTAGGTTAAAAGTAAAATATATATGAAACGTGATGATTGAAACGATAGGTTGTTAGGAGAGAGTGTACTAAGTTTGTGACGTGGTAAATGTCGACGATAAACAATAAAACAAGGATTTGACGACTGAGAGTAGAGTGCACCCCATAAGCTCGGTACATTTGTGGTGCCGTGACCAGGATCAAGGTTATTGAAGAGACAACAACGTTGGAATTTAGGAGATTTGGACTGACCGCGTGGCCGTAGCGGTGGAAAACAATTTAGCGATCATGAAAGAGGGAGAGCAAGTATCAGATGCAATGGAGCGTTTAGAGAGAAAAATTGACAAAGAGATCGCAAAGCCTTTTGTTGATATACATTTTTTATTGTAAACGACTTTTCTCATGTAGCTTACAAGTTACGAAGAAATGTCAAAAAATGGTGTTCAAAAGAGCCTATAAGGTGGCATGGCGTAATCTTAGCAGTCATCAAATGTACAAAGCTATCGTGCTTGTATCGTGCTTGTCTTCAGAAAATTTGCATCAATATAACCTTTGGTCAGTTAATAATAAATTAAATTAATTTTTTTTCAGTGCAGAGGTGTTTGTTTTCGAACAATTATAAATTTTCTATTAAAGAGATTGTGCTAATGTTTTGCCGTTGCAACTTCTTTAGTCTCCTCTACTAACTATGAGAAAGACACAGAACGAAGCCAAACGCAGAGTTATCGTAGTTGCAAAACTACCCATAACAACATCCGATCTAAATGAGAAATCACCCGATACTGCTTTGCGCGAATAGTTTGTTCAAATTGACGTCCTTTCGCCTTCCATATAAAAGTTTCTTCATAATATTTACGGTAGGTCTGCACGTTTGGAGAAATCATGCCGCAAAAATCTTGTGACTCATTACGTAACTGTAACTAATTAAAAACTAATAAATGAAACGAATGAAAGTCTCACTGAGTCCTCTTCCTAAAACCGACGATGAAAACAGTGTCAATGATAAATATATGTCTTGTCAGACCGTAGGTTAAAATTATCGAGGTTGTTTTCTTTTTTTTTCCGCTCCATTGGTTGATTAAATTGCACCTACACAAAATTACTCGTAGACCTCAAAAAATGAAGAACAAACTTGCCAAATAGTACTCAACTAGAAAAAAAAGGTATTTAAAATCTGAAAAAATGGCGATGTCATTTTTCCTACCTGAAGATATGGCAATATTTTGTTGCACTGCGTAAGAAATTTTCAAACTTGTCTTCAAGTTAATTTTTGCGTATCTTCCAGTGTTTGCCTGTCCTTTGGTTGTATTTTACACATAAATGTATTTGCAAGGTCAATTACCTTGTTTTTAAAGATTTCACTGGATTTGACCTTCATTTTTGTGACGCAATTCAGTCTTGTGAGCTATTTCACTCCTGGTTCGGTCGTGTGAAATTTTAAAGCGCAGTTAAATTTGATTACTTTCTTGGGACAAATTAAATTTTCAGGATCAATTTGGGTATCTTTCTCCGATATTTTTCGACTGTTTGGCTGTCATACTCTAAAATATACGTTTAACCCTGTAACCTGTAACTAAGTGACCAGCATAAAATTTCTCCCTACAATATCAGCCCATATTTAAACATCAAGATGACAAGAATTAAGGAATTGATCACCTACTGAAGAAGCTCTTGATTGTTATACAAATTCTCCTTGTTACCATCTTAGGAAATGTGCTTATTGATGGTAGCTAGGGTGTAAAGGGTTACCTGAAACCTCAAACCGCTTTCAAAGTTAATAATCAACCTGAAATTTTGTGGTGCGTCACGCAATATTGGAAGGAGATGGCGTGACTGACCAAGACAAAATTTCTCCTTGCAGACAAGTGATGAGAATAAAGAAAAATATCAATTATAGGACTACTAATTGATGCCATACCAAGTTCTTCAAACTTATAAGATGAAAATCCTTTGATAGGCAGTAAGGAGAATTGCTAATGAGATCTTGGGAGTTAAAGGGTTAAAATTATACCCATAGCCATCCGGCGAACGCTTTTAAATTTAATAATGTAAATCAAGTGGTTATTTAATTAAAGGTACGTCACGCAGTATTCTCACCACTTAGTTAAAATATACAATGAGGTAGCTCCAAGGAGCGTTCAATTATGGCCTCAGGACATGCTTGAAAACTGGAATACAACTGAAATGTATTTTTCCGCTTGGCTCGTAGTTTAACAGTGAGATTAGAGCCCGGTGAAGATTTAGCATTTGCGACAACTGAACAACAGTACGAGGAAATTTTTTTGGTACCGTTCATTTCTCAACTCTTGTATTTAGAGCTCTGTTTCTTTTTTTTGCTTCCTTTCTTCAGATACGAAACGAATCTACCATTGACTTCAAGGTAAATTATTTATATAGTAGGGTGCCGTTTCCATCGTTCTTCGAAGCATCTACAAATATTTTTAGCGTTAAATGTTACTGGTATGTAACTTACTTAACTTAAATTTTCCTCCTAAGAATGAACTTATACACGTAGTTAGCTTGTTTGTCCTTTCGATGTAGCCTAAATATATGTACCGGTAAGTGGTCGAAACTTATTATTTGTAATACAGGCGCTTCCCTAGCCTTTCCCTCGTTTGCGATATTTTACGATCGTGATGACTATCTGTTTCTTGGTGGCTCGAAGGTGTTTACGTTATCATTTACAAACTTATGCGTCAGATTCTTGTCTTCAGGGTTCTAATGATCACCTTGGGCATGCTCATTTTGACAGTTTTGCATATTATGAAATATCAAGCTTTTCATTGCATTAAATAACTGTTGAGAGCTTGTTTGACGGCATTTTATTATTTCATCTTTGAGTTCGTGGACCAACCTGTTCCAAAATAGCTCAGTTCCTTTCGGTGTAGATGTGCCACGAAAGGCGTGTGCTTTGGTAAGTAGATGTTTCATTTATCAAGTAAACGTTGCCTCTTATTGTTAGATCTATTGAATGACAAGAATCGCGATTGACATTAATTCTAAACATTGATTTAAAAGCGTTAGGTTATTATGTTTCAAAACAGTTTTGTAGCAGAATCGAAGTGAGAAAGGAGTTGTTTTGGTATCATTTTTCTGTCTCTACATCCGCTTATCTGGAGAACCTGCTAACCTGTAAAGTGAGTAGCGATCAGGTGGAACATCTTGATCGATTTTTTTCCAAACCTAGCTGGAACAAAATAAAAAGTCCTTGCAAGCTCATACTTTGTATGCAGTTTTTTCTCTTAGTGGACCTATTACTGGTTAGAGGGATTCGTAAATAATGTTAAATTCATGACCTCCTGTTCTGATGTAAATTTTGTATGAAAACGCTCAAAATTAAAACAAACTCGGAAACATTTTTGCTCCGTCGGAATCACACATTGGCAAGTTAGTCGATCTGTTCAGAAGGACAGGGACGTATCCAACCCCTCACTACCCCACACGGGGTATTGCTGTCTCCCGTAATGACTCTTACCACAGGCAGACAGCCCAGTGCCTTTGAGGCCGCGTGACGTCAGTTATTTTAAAATACGCTAATTGAACTCTTACATTGTTTGTAATTTGCAACGGTCGATCTCGGCAAGACGCAAGTGATCCCAAGAAATGCTATTTCTCGGAATCACTTGAAACGATTTCATAAATTCGGCAAGACGGTGAGCGAATGTCGACGCAAGTGATCCCGAGAAATGTTTCATAAATTCAGCAAGATGGTGCGCGAATGTCGGAAATCGAGTAGGCTTTTGAGGTGGTTAGAGGCGGTCAATTGCACAGATTTTTGGCTTGGCTCTTACACGTTAATCGACTTTTAATGTCCCCGAAGCTGGGAGGTGAGCGACATTTGGAAGCGGAAGAAATTCGGCGAAGTTCTAGAGGCTTTTGGCCCAGACGGTCCTGGAAGTTGCACGCCTTGTGTTTTTCCTTTGCCTTTGGAGAGGCAGCAGTACAAAGTGGGGAATTAACCGTTCCAAACTCCTCCAAAATCACTCTAGACAACACAGAAAAACAAAGGTAAGTGAACTTTATTCATCTGACTGTCATGAAGCGGATGTTGGGGATGAAATGTTTCGATTTGCGAATTTATAAAACATTTCTCGGGATCACTTGCGTCTTGCCGAGATCAACTGTTGCAAATTACAAATAATGTAAGAGTTCAATCACAGGCGTCCCAAGCTCCAGCTGTGAGATGATCATCTAGTGCAATAACAGTCATGGCGGAATTACAAGAGCCTGTATGGGAATATTTACGACCGCTTTAACGAATTAAAAAATAGGTCAAATTCTCAATAAAAATATTTCACCTTACTTCCACAGCGTATCACTTGTTATCTGACCGCTTACTTTGATGAAAAGATCCCATTTTAGAGAGTCGCCCATTTCGGTACAAAAGAAAGGGCTTTTGTGTTCAACAAGCGTATCAAATAACTGACGTCACGCGGCCTCAAATCACAGGGTTGTCTGCCTGTGCTCTTAGGAGTCGTAATTACGGCAGCGTCGTTGCGAGAGGAATAATAAGACGCATTTGGTAAGTTTGATTCAGTGATATTTCATCATAGTGAAAGGCATAGAAAGATCGAATATTATGTGTTATCCTAGACTGAATAATTTGCCTTCAATTAAAAGGGATTTTGACGCAATACTGAACGATTGAACAGTCTGTGACGTAGGTAAATATTCGTCGAGGACAACGGTTAATAGATCTCCTAACAAATTGTCGTCGAATTTTATTTCCGCATCTGTTTCTAAAGAATGTGAACAGTTACGTTATCCTTGTGGACTTTCTTGGGATATAAAAATTCGGAATTTATCCCTGATAATATTCTTTCAGTGATCTCAAGTTCACATTAGTGACTATTTCAATTCAAGCATTCGAAATGCAACGAAGCACATCTTCTCTTTCCAACTTACCTGAATAGCAGGAATTCGAAGGGTTTGCAAACAGATTGCAACGTCAGAACGTCTAACCTTTACACTGATAAGAAAAGCACGTAGCGGACCGTTTGGCTGTTTTGTTTTGCAAAGTTACAGATGTTTGAATAAAATTTAATGCGTGCATGATCAAGATAATTTCCGCCATCTTTCTCGTCACATCACTCAATGCAACGCTTGTCACGCTTGTCACGCAATGTAATAAAAAACGAAAACTTAAAATACAAATGTCTCAATCAATGATGATAATGTTTATTTGACTAAACAGACTTCGGCTAAACTTCAGAATACCCCGCAACTCATTTACATGTGTCGGGAGGCTTTGAAGATCGAGGCATAACACAATAGACGCTATTCTTATTCAATGACATGTAAATGAGTTGCGGGGTATTCTGAAGTTGCTCCCAGACTTCAAACATTCTACCTAACGTTTCCAAGAGAAAAAGGTTTAAAATCCCGAAAAGCACCCGAGTTATTTTAAAAAACGTACTTTGAGTTATAAGTTGATAAATCAGGAAGGTGTCAGAAGCATCCCCTGAGGGAATTTTCTGCTCATCTTGCCGCTTGTTTTTCATGTTATTTGCATATTTAGTTTGCATCGCGTACATAACAAATTCACACGTGCAAACTTTTTGTTTATGGAAAACTCTTAGCTCAAGAAAAAATCAAAAGCGGAAGAAAGCCCTTGGTAAAAAAAAAGTCCTTTGTGAAAGCAACTGGTACTGGCGGAGCTCCACGCTGCCATCCAGATTACGAACAAAACAAAATGTCAAACATAAATTTTGAAACGAGATTTTACTTGTGCAAGTACCAGCCTTGATACGAAAACATCAACAATCGCCTCGAATCGTAATTTTGGGAGCTGTATGTTGATTCGTTGTCTTGCCCCTCAGCACATTTTCCGATTTTTTCATTTTTGCTTCAAGTTTTTCGTTTGCCTTTGGCAACTTTGCCCATTATTGTGGCGTTCTTCCTTACCGCTCCACTGAGCGATCGAGACAAAAAACGTGTCTGCCATGGGTTGCTTCTGCCGAGAAGTCTTTACCCATCGTCATTGACGCCAGGAGGTCCCGTTTTCCTATTAGTTTGCGGTTTCAGGAGGCGAGATAGTATCCTAGCTTGTAGCAAGTTGTTTACGAACCTTTATAAGCTAAAATGCTGTATTTGATTTTGGGAGGAATACATTCACTTTGAGCGAAGTTATAGGGTATTTAGATCGACCGATTCTCGCCAAATTTCGCCGAAACATTCGTGGAATAATAAAAAACGAAATTGTGACGGGAAATTTTGATATTTAAAATATTTCTCTCGTGGTGTACGTTTACGCAACACTTCTCGCATCTTTTTAGCTATTCCAACTTGTTTAGACAACCAATCAGAATATCGAAAAAAGCTTAACACAATTTTGTTGGTTGATGCCCTGTGAATGAGACTGTGCAGCCATTTTGCTTGTGCTGCGGCATCCGATATCCGATATATTCAATAGAAGAACCCTCGGTCGTTTCACGCCTTGCCGGCTCCTGACACCTCCTTATCACATTATTAACTAAGTTGATAGCTTTAAAACAACTATTCACCGAAATGGAGGGGGCTAGTGGTGGATATTAACCGAGCTGCGATGCAGGTAAATGAGGTAATGCAGGTAAATGAGGTAAATATCAACCGCTAGCCACCGACACTGACGTGAATAGTTGTTTATGATAAAACAGTGAGATAATTAAGCACAGGAGATGATTTTAACTCCTTTTTTCCTGAAACAATTGTTATATTTTTGGGTACAAATCCCGCGCGTTGCTCGGAGGTGAAAAGCAAAGGATATTTAGAGTTTGAGCAGCCAATCAGAGCGCGCCTTCAACGCTATCCAGTGTTTTTGTATATACTAAAGCAAACTATCTTGTTATACCCCTCTTTTACGCAGCACAATATGTCTATGATCACCTAAAATACACCGGTTAATGTAGTTATGTTTTATTTTTCTTTTCTTTTCTTTCCATCCACCCTTCAATCATTCGTTCGTTTCATGTATTTTTATTTAATTTTAGAATGGCTGCAAAGTCTTACCAAGCAGACTTTAAAAGGTGTTACGGGGGTCGACTTTCCAATCTTTCTCATAAAACGACAGAGAACGAAATTCAACAAATTTATGACGACTGGGCAAAGGAATATGAAAAGGTAATCACTGAGCCAGTTCATGTATATAATATTAGTTTCCAAACTAATTAAATGTGTATATGGTTAGCCGGACCTCACTTTAGTTCCTTTTTCGTGCGACGATCACGTACTTTCGTATAATCGAATATTTCAATCGTATATTTCAAGTTAGTGAAAGGTGAGAAAAGAGGCAGGAAAAACTGTTGACCCTGTAGCAGCAAGGCAATGGTACATTAAAGGAGAAGCTTACGTGATCTAAGACTCTTAATTAATTAATTAATTAATTATTAAGGAGAGCGAGCTCTGGCTCAAAAATAATTAATAATTAATTAATAAATAATTAATTCAATTAATTAATTAATGGTACATTAAAGGAGAAGCTTACGTGATCCAAGACTCTTAGTGCCTTCCCCTCAGTCCTCAGTGAGTTTCTTCAAGCTCTTTTGTCCCTTACGTCTACTATGTTACATAAGGTTGAGTTTTGTGTTCAAATTTCACTTTCAGGATGTTGTTGTTGTGGCACGCGCAATTTTCCACAAGCCACTGGCTGAGTCTTTGGATGAAGCCATTCGGCGATTTCTCGCTGGGAAAGAAAAAGATGACGTGAAAATAATAGACGCCGCAGCTGGTACAGGACTGGTTGGAGTCGAACTAAATAAACTCGGCTACACCAATCTATGTGCTTTGGATATTTCACCAGAAATGTTAGATGAAGCAAAGAAAAAAAACGTCTACACAAAGTTTATATGTTCCTCTTTAAGTGACAGGCCAAATCCTGAAATTGCACCAGAAGAATTTGATGCTTTGATTTGTGGGGGCTCAATGCTTGTAGGACACATCGGTCCATCGGCGCTCATAGAGATGATCAGAATAATAAAAATCGGTAAGCTTACTTCCGCCTTTGCCAAATACTTATCACAAAAACGAAGAGTAGACAAACAAACAAACAAGGGAAGATAACAATTGTAACAAATTTTATTTTATCTCTCAGTTCGTAGGTACCTTGATTGGTCAATTTAGCGGGCGTATTTACTGCACGGCCCGTTAAATTCAAAAGTTTGTTTGAACTGAAATCTTCCTCTTTCCTCTATTTGAACCCAGAAATATAGCGAACATCTTGTTAACCGCGTTTTTTTCTGGTCCTTACTGCAAGTTACGGAACCTCGTTTTCTTTGTCGTTTTTATGGGCCATAAATTCGTGTGGGAAAACCTTGGTCCGTAACTTACATTGGGGACCTCGAACTCAGTTAATAAGAGCTTTATAAGCTAATTAAACAAAGGATTACGGCAATTGAAAGCTACAAATGATACAATATTGACATCGATTGTTTGGTGCGTCTAGCACTCGAACTCAAATTATGAAAAAAGTTCGACACTTGAAATTATTGTGAAATAATACTAGTGATTTGACAAAACATGTCAAATTTTTTTCACAATATCGGAATCAAAAAGTTTGTGTTTACAATTTTTGTAGTATGTTTTCATCTTACTTTAATCGGGATGAACATGTGGTAGCAGCACCACCGGAGCAACCAACATCAGCAGAAACGACAACAAAAGCGAAAACAAAACCTCAATAGAAACAGGCTTAGTTCCCAGTTTTTTTCGTTTGCTAACGCGCCTGTTTCCCCCTCCCCCCCCCCCCCTTTCCTAGGATCAGCATGCATACTCTCCATACTTTTCTCCCTACATTTCACATGTTACACACAAGGAGAATTCGTCGGGCGTCTCCAGTTCTCGATCATTTCCTTTATTCTCATGTCCGTATTGTTTGATTCAGGGACGGTATTGCTGAAAGAAATTAGAAGCTTAAGGTTGAAGGGTTATAAGCTATAAACTTTAAGATTTTGGACGTTTTGCTTATTTTCAGGCGGTCTGGTGTGTTTCAACATCCGAGATGGGCAACTAGAGGACTATCAAGAGAAGATATCGGAATTAGAGTCATTGGGATCGTGGAAATTAATCTCAAAAAGGTCATTGCCATTTTTTGAAAGCGATGACATGCCTAGAGAAACTTTCTTGTTTATATGTCAAGTCTTGGATTCTGCGAGGTGATTGTGCAAATGGAAAGCGTGGCGTTCTGAATGATACCGCTGTGACTAAGACTGGGATAAAGACGTCCTTACTAAGCTTCCGAATGTTTATAACAACGAAATTTTAACGTTGCACAATGAAAGCCGACTTCGAATAACTAAGTATGGAAAACAGTTTTACCTGTATTAAGCGATCACCAATGGGAAAAGGTGGGGTGACTGCATAATACAGGTGGACCGCTTTTAAAGCTCTGTTTAGCCAAGGGTAAAAATTCCCGACGTTCTGCTGCCGTGGGCGAATCAATACCTCTACAAGCAATCAGAGTCTCTTTTTTGGAAAGAACTCGATCAAAATATTATCCCTGATCGTTACAGGAGAGTCAAATTCCGGCCATGCACCCTCTCTTATCAAAATACAAGAAATAACACGTTTCCTGTAATTTATTTATTTTTTGTTTTTGTAAGGCTTAATAAAACCGCCAAGTGTGATACGGTGCACATTATAATCTAATAATATTGTAATCAAATCTTGTTGAGTTCAAGTTAGTGGTCTTACTAATGCTTCAGGATTTTGTAGACAAAAAATGACGAGGTTTGAGGCATGTCGTCTGTCTGGAAATGGGGAATCGTTTCCTTGACAACATTCACCCACTTTCCCTCTTTCTCCAATTCTTCCATCATTGGCTGGTATCGTTCAAGCTCACCAAATCAAATGTTGAAGCTAAGAAGACCATCTACGATTTAGGAAAAAAAAAAAGATCAATATTTGAATAAATACACACAAATGGAAACGGAATGATTTGAGGTGATATATTGAATCTTTCGAGCACTGACCCCTACTTTCCTCAAGTAACTTTCATATTTTATATATAACAATTTACCTCGCAGAAGTGATAACTAAGGTTCGGAAAGAAAAAACTGGGCGAAAGAACAGGCGAATGCAAATGGCAAACAGAGTGTTTCTTGAAAAGCTCGTGGGAAAATTCTCAGGAATCTAATCCACTCACTCTTCTTGTGAGACCCTTTATGTTGGTGGTGTGATTTCAGATGAATGATGTTTGGAAGCAATACAGCATATTAATCTTAAAAAGACAGTTCCAGAATTAATCTCATGAGAGTCTCCTAGTTTTTGTAGAACGTTGTAAATTTGCCCCTGACAAAAATATCTCTCATCGTGTCTTTGATAAAATCGTCTCTTTCTTAGTGATTACTTGGCTTTTATGTCGCATTCATCGTTGAATGCCTGCTAAGGTCTAGTGACAGGTCTTCCCACTTGATATTTTACCTATGCAGCTTATAGCTTCATTTGGTGGTAGAGAATAGAATAGGGCTGGTTGGGTTACTCAGCAACAGGAGTTTGGTTAAACAGAAAAAAAGTAAATTTAAGGAGGGGCTAAAATTAAGAGATCATTTTATTTCCTCGTGACAATGACGGATTTGTCGGGATCACATATTTCAACTAAATCAGAATTCGAGTGGAAAACGTGTTTTTGGCGAGCGTGCACTCAATATTTTCTCTTTTACTGTTTGGTCACTAACTTGGATTTTTGATGCAGATGAAGGCTGAAAAGAGAAGCAAATCTCTGATTCTTACTTTCTCCTTCATTGTGATAATAATCCCGCTCGCCTGCAAATTTCAAAAGAAAAGAATAATTCAGAATCTCACCAATCTTGATCATGCGAATCATTTCCACCAGAGCAGTTGGTTTGACATGCGCAGCAGCCAGCGTTCCAATGCAGATCATAGCGTCGTATTCTCCAGTGATAACTTCAGGATTCTGATCAGAGTTCAATGGAGCGTAGATGAATTTCTGGTAGACGTTTTTCTTCCTTGCTTCATTCAACATTTCAGGTGAGATGTCCAGAGCACACAGATGAGTGTAGCCGAGTTTGTGAAGCTCAACTCCACACAGACCAGTGCCAGCCCCGCAATCGATAATCTTGACTTCATCCTTCGGTTTGTTCAAGTATTGTTTGATGGCAGCGTCTAAGCATTCAGCTTGTGGTCGATGACAGACCAAGAGTGCTTTTACCACGACTTCCTGAAAGATATTTTGACAAACAGCTCACACCAAACTCAAATTAATGTAAAATAGATATACTTTTTGTTCCTCGCAGGATTTCGCAATCAAAATTTATAGTACAACCATAATCTCAAATATCTAGCGGATCACTGTTGTCACAGCTATTCCTTCCATTTCCTTTTCCCGCCCTTTATTGGTCAAGACGCATTGTCAATAAAAGCACAGAAGATGAAAATGATCTCGTATCATACACCACATGCGCGGTCTAAAACGTAGTTTGTTTGATCGCTCAAGGAAATTCGAGTGTTTTTTTTTTTCGCGTTTGACCCAAGCAGGCTTGTGTGCCATATCTTTGTTCTCTCTATCTTTCGATGATATTTGCGATCTGTTACTCAAGATAAAAGACGCAGAGCGAAATGGAGTGTTTGTTGCATCAACCATGGAACTGTGGTCGATATCTCAGTTGCTTACATGTTCGTTATGACCAGTTCCTTCCCCAGCCTTGATTACCCAATAACTTGACACATGGAGAAAAGATATATTTAGGTGTCCTTAAACATGGATTAATCCTGTCTTAAACTCAGGTTTAATAAGTTTAAGTTGATGTTTAAGTCACTTATACCTAGATTTAAGTTGGACTTAAACCTGGCTTATACTATCTTAAGGCTAAAACTTAATGCAGGTTTAAGTTCACATTAAATGTGTCCAAAACATTCCTGTATGTTTAATATATTTAGGTGTCCTTAAACATGGATTAATCCTGTCTTAAACTCAGGTTTAATAAGTTTAAGTTGATGTTTAAGTCACTTATACCTAGATTTAAGTTGGACTTAAACCTGGCTTATACTATCTTAAGGCTAAAACTTAATGCAGGTTTAAGTTCACATTAAATGTGTCCAAAACATTCCTGTATGTTTAAGTACTGTTTAATTGAAGTAAACAGAGCTCAAACATTTAATGTTGTCAAAGTACCATTTAATGCAAATTAATCTGCTCAAAATTTGTTGCTTATTTTAGTTTTGAATCAAATTTGTGAAATCAGTGAAATATTATTGTTTTGTTGTTTCATTACTAAACTGCCACCCACCAGGTCACATATCACACTAAACAATATATGTTTCAAGTTTCTTTTATTTTAAATTCACTGGTACACATTCTTAAAGCTACTGCCTATTTGTAATTAACCCTTTAACTCCCAGGAGTGATTAACAAGTAACTTCTCCCTAAAATATCTTGAACTTATCCAGCAAAGAGATAATGAGAATTCTCAAACTTATCAGGTATAGGTCTTTGTCTTGATATCACACCAGATTCTCATAACTAAGTTACAGGGAAATATGTAGCAGCTAGAGAGGATAGTTACCAATCAGATCTTGGGAGTTAAAGGGTTAAAATGTCACACATACCTAGCTTATTTATGCTTGACAGGAACAAATTTTCCCCATCATAAGTCAATAAATTTAACAATGCTTGGAAGAAACTATCCCTGTGATCTAGATGACAATAATTTGTTCTAACAAAACAATTACTTCAGTTTGCCATTAAATACATGATAAATAAATGAATAAAAAGTAAAAAAAGTGTTAAGTATTTTTTCAATCACGACTCTTTGTTTATCTGCCTGACAGCCCAAAGTGGGCCAGCAGGTGCAGGCCTCTCCGACATGCCACCAACACTCCTTGGCTTAGCCATTGCCCTGGCATGGGGGGTCAAATTATTTTTGTAGGTTCTGTCTAGCCTGGCTTTTGCATTTGTCAAGCTTGTTCTTTCCCATGATAGCTTCTTGGTTACATATCTTGCCAGTTTCTTTTCTTTTTCACCAGTAATGAAATCTTCTTGCTCCTCATAATCTGATTCTTTGCTACTCATATAATCAATGTAAAGGATTTCACTATAATACTGTTTTTCTTTTGGTGTCATAGAAGCTTGTAGCATCTCATAGGATGACTGACGCCTTTCCAGTTTCTAATGGAACAAAAAGCAACAATTTAGTCATTATTTAGTTAATAACCAGACCAAATTATATCTATGAAACATATAATTTATTGTCAAATAGAAATACTTTTCTAACTCAAAATGATATCCCACAAAAGATATAAAATATGAAAATAACAATCAGCAATAAATAGAACTCCCAGAAAAAAATTCATGCTACAAAACAGTACTAAATTAAAGCAAACCCATGTTATTTGGTTAACTACCAGCAAGGTTGACTTTCCTAATTAATGTGTATTTGTACACCAGTTGTAAACATACCAGTCCTACTTACAGTGTATGACAAATTTGTGCATGGCATTGTTTCATTTTTTGTTGCTGTATATTATCCCACATTGTATTGTGGTACAATGCCATGCACAAATTTGCCACAGTATTAAACAACACTTGTTGTCAAACTGAATTGAAACGTTTGATTCAGAAGCCATGCTTCAGCCACACTATCTTGAAAATTTATTCTTGAATATAGGTTTAGCATGGCAAAAGCAAGACAACTTAGCTAGTCCTTACATTTAGCAAACGCCTGCTCCTTTTGTACTTTTCTTTATGCTCTTCATTTTTCCCTTTTCTTATCCTCTGCTCTCTTTCTTAAGTTGTTTTGAAGTACCGATAAAACTGAGCTGTTGAGTTAAAAACAATAATTATTATCGCTGCATGATATCCTAAAATTACAATACAATGACAAGTCTATGTGTATATGTAACATCAGCTTATGGATATATATTAATTAAAAGAACTAATGATGGTAATATTGTGTTTTCCCTCTTAGTTTTTAAGTTTTCTGTCCAACATATTTCAGAAAATTTGTTTGATTTTGCACAAGGTAAATGTTTCTTGTTCTAACTTGCACACAACATTAAAACTTGATTCCTGTAATGTAATACCTTCCATTTGTAAGTCAGTCCATAGGCAGCTTTCTCCTCCATGCTCTTTTTTCAGTACTTCTTTCACTTTTGTAAAAATACTCTAGTTTCTCTCTGACTGTGGACTGTAATAAAAATGAGAATGTTATTTTTGTTTTAAACAATAGCCAGAGGCAGTTATAATAATATTATTATTATTATTCAGCCAAAAAAGGAAATAATAATTCAAGTAAAGCAGTTATACAAGAGGGACAATTTTCTAATCACTGCTGGTACAGTGCAGAAGCTACATGCTTTTTACACCTTCAAACTGACATTAGGATTTCTGGTTCCTGGAGGGAAAAGATTTCTCAAAACAAAAATTTTCATGTATTAATCTATCAGCAACATAATAGTTGAAATAACAGATTCTAAAAGTTTACCACCTCCTACTCCCAATTTGAATATTTTACACTGGCCCCAGACTCTAAACACTGGCCTCAAAACAGATAACTAACAGTCCCTTAGAAGAAGCTGGTCAGAGAGATATTTAGTTCTTGGTGGTAAAGTTTTAATTCTAATATCTTGCATGCCATCTCTCTTAGTGCCTTGCTATTTAAATACATCATCTTATGTATGGTAAAAAAATAACATACTCCTCATCAATGATGAAACCTTGTGTCACTTTTTTTTCTACCATCTTTTTGTAGATGAACCGAAACCGTTTCTGGAAGATAATATGGAAGAACATCATATGTCAAAAGTCAATTCAAACCACAAACTTGTTTATTTCTTTAATCAGGGTCAGCAGGGTTTTTGGGTAAACAGTACACAGTGGAATTTTAAACTGGGTAAACAGTATTTTTGCTAAATGCTTGCAAAATAGGCACAAGAATTCAGCACAAGGATGTTCCAACTTTGTGATAAGCACTAGAACCAACATCTACACAGATTGTGCTTTAAGTTAACACAGAACACGCGTGATGGCGGAATGGCGGTGTCTTTGAAGACACGTTTTATGCTTCTGATACACCGCAACTGAAACTCTCAAACACAACTTAACGGTACTAAAGTTGAAAAAATTTATATCCTTAAAGTAATTAAAGAATATTTACCCTTAAGTCATTTGGAATCACAACATTTGATTCTCTGCGAGAGCTTTTAGAACGTTTGTTGCCTTTCTTCTTTGCCTGCCCTTCCAGACTCGCAAGTTGGTTCTTCAGCTTTGCATTTTCTTGCCGAAGGACTGCATTCGTATCTTCTAGTTTCTTTTGCCCTTCGAGAATCGAATCAATCCTTCTACTCATTCTTTCCATAAGAACAAGCTGTCTCTCTTGAACTGGATCGTTTGCAGCCATCATCCTATCGAGGAAGAATCCAAACACGTGCCCGCAACGAAACGAAACTCGACCGAGTGAACGAACGACAGTGAAAGATCAAATATCGCGCGATTATAGTTTTGGACATTTGATTGGCGTTCATACGGTATTTGTCATGCGCATAAGGATCTCGGCCTCACTCTGGGGACGAGACATACCGCGTCCTCGATACAAACGCGCGCTTTTCAACGTTCAGTTAGAGATGTCTGGTGACGTTTGCAGTTCAGAGCTGTTTACTTCATGCTCAGAAACCCCGGTTTCCTTGTTCAGCAAAACCAATGCTTGGGAAGTTTTAATACCCTTTGTGTGTGGGACGCAAATAACTTTGAACCTAAAGCATCAAGCTACTTTTTGCCTGTTTATAGGATACACAGTCTTTTTGCTGGAGCTTATTTAACTCTTGACAATGTAAAACTCATGGCAGTTTGTCCTATTCCACGCCGTGCCGTTATTTTACCAGCCAGTTATTAACATCAATCTACATTCACATGTCGTTGTTGTTTTTAATATATTTAACAATAAATATTATTCCCCTTAGTGGTGGTGGATATTTAATGAGCTGTGAAGTATATACCAAACCAGTGAGATAAAAGAATTATAAATTTATATCTCAGAACACTGCAAAAAAAAGTTTTTCACACTTCAGCTTAAGCTGGGAAGTGGATAGCACATGCATGTACTATCCTGAGTTTGAGTAGCCAATCAGAGCATGCAAAAAACACTGTCCACTGGTTTGGTATGTACTAAAATTATATGGTTTTGAAGAAATGTACCTTATTTGCTCAGGTTAGTCAAATTCCCTGTGCAACCACCTTCCTTTAGTGAAACAGTTTCCAACACAAGAAATCAAGTCTCTTGTTCACAATCAACAAACACAGTTTCATTACCCAAAGAATTGAAAAAGCAATAAAATCAGTAGCGTGAAATATTGTGGCTTTACTAAATACATAATATTAATATTAATCTATGATTAATTCATTGAAGGTTGCTGGAGGCTGCTCTCGTATGGTTTCGGGTTCTGGTGAGAGATTATGTCAATAAAGTAGACTTGGTGTACACCAAAAGATTTGATGTGTTTTTAAGGTCCTTAAACACGGCATAAATATTATGATAAATTTAATGTTGTATTTAAGGCTCCTTTAACTAGACCTTAAATCTCCCCAATAGGTTTAACGTTAGATTTAAGGTGGTTTAAAGTAACCCTAAATCATTCAAAGGATTTAAGTACGGTTAAAATGACTTAAACATAGCTTAAATCTCAATGTCGATTTAATTTGCATTTAAGAATGCTTAAACCTCGCCTAAACAAAGGTACATTTTAAAGTCATGTTTAAGTTTAGTAAACATGGCTTAAATTTGTCTTTGGGTTTAATAGTTGTTTAATTTTACTTAAATGACACTAAAATTTGGCATTTTACCCAGTGTGAGCAGGCAAAGGCATTTGATATTTTAATTTTTCTTAAGTTTCAACAAGCCTCACACAAAATGAGGTCTCGTGTAAAAGCTTCCTTAAGAAAACGAGTTTTATTTCTATGAGAACAAACTCAAATAGTGTGATAGATAACTAGATGAATGGATAAATAAGGAAATGGATAAATATAGATATCATCAACCCACCTCATCATACTTATTGGCCCAATCGTTATATACATCCCTGATTTGATCTTCTGTTGTTGTGGCTGGTGACAGATCAGCAAATCGAGTTCCAAAGTACTTTCTGTAACCGCCGACATGTGTATGCGTAGCCATTCTGAAAATAATAACAACATCAATTCATTGTTTAACCTTAGATCTCATTAGAAAGTCTCCTTACTGTTTTTCATACGATTCTTGTGACGTTAGTTTGGAGAATTTGATATTGGATTTTCTAGTAATCTCTTGATTTATATTTTTCTTTGCTCTCATCACTTGTCGACTAGATTCTGTTTTGATAATTTTGGTAGATGTTTTGTCGCGGTCACCAAGAAGAACAAAATCAAACTTTTCCGAATTGCAGAGATGGTTATCAGGGTAGTATCGTTAGAAGTATTGTTATTGTAACAAACAAAAATACAAACGTAAATAAAATTAAGCGCAAAGTGACTTAAGAAAAATAGCGTCCACGGGCATTTACGTAAGTCTCTATTACACTCAACGAGCTTCAGGAAACGTAATCTACTAGACAGCCATGCGCGAGTAGCCAAGAGGTGGCCAAGAGGTGGGCTTGACGCAAAAGCCTTTAAAACTTCGCTTTTAAATCTAAAATTTGGTTATTTTCAAAGGTAATGGTTGTCTCTTTAGTATCCTGTCTGTTGGGTGTTGCGCATCCACCACCCCCCCCTTTCCCCTCTCAAGTTTAATACATATGTAGTAAGTTTAATAGGGGGTAGCTGCCGTGCTGCGTCTCTAGGGGAGGAGGGGGGTATTACAAGATAATAATATAGAGGCCAGTGAATAAGTTTCTAGTAATCGGATCCATATGTTTTCACAAAGGAAGCAGGCGTGAAGGTTCGAGAAGGATGTTTCGACGCCCACAAGAATCTATTTTTGTGAGAGATCGTCGCTTTTTTGCCGCTGCTTTGGTCACTCAGGACCACTATGTTACCCTACTGAAATTCTCTTGTGGTACACTTGAATTCCAACTTCAGATATGACAAATATATTTCCTCCTCAGAAGGAGAAAAGGAAAATTACTTTTCTTTCATTATGAGGGGGTAATTCAGAGGGTGGTAGGTAAAGTAAAGTATAAAAATCGCGCGAAACATACCTTAATTGATAAGCAGTAAATACTGATTGTTTGCTTCCCTTTTCCTTTCAAGAAAGTTAACAAAGTCACAGTGTGATCGCCCCTCTCGTTCCCTCGAATGAGTTTGAACTGCGCGAATGTTTCTTAAATTGTAAGCCGGGGTGATGTTATTTTACGGAGCTGTGAAAATATTGCCAAATAGTGAAAGGTGACGGGACCACTGCATGCTGTTATTTCACGGAGATGTGGAAATTCGTCAAAATGTCATTGCATATCATTCCGGAATGGCGGAAAATGACATCAACTAACCCTAATAATAATAATGAGTGAATTTTAGACAAAATATGCCACACGGTTGCTTAATTTAAAAGTGAGAATGATGTTGATTTAAAAAAACTGGAAATAATTTCAGCAATAACTAACATTAACGGGACCTGTCTACGAATCATGTTCACACAGGTTTGCCTCTTCGAGGAAAAGACGCTTTTCCTTCTCGTCCTCACCTAACAGTTTTTTGATAACGACCTTCTCAGAATTGTTTCTCGCCACAAAAACCAAACCATAGGATCCTCGACCGATAGCCTCTTCTTTGTCTCGCAACTGCTTCCACTCGAATAATGGTAAACCATGACAATCCGAAGATCCGTCTGAATTACGCTTCCCTTTCAAGGGCAATTTAAACGCCGTAGAATTGACGATTTGTAATTTGTTGAGGAACAGAAGAAATCTGCTGAACGAATTGGTGAAATAGCCTTTTTTTGTCCAGAAAGTTTATTTCTTCCGCTGATATGTAAGCCGTAAATTTCACAATAGGATGGTGGTGTTTTGGACACCTGGTCGCGAAGAAATTCTTCAAATTCTTCTTGACGGCTTCCTTCTGCTAACTTTCTTTTGTCTTTTCACGCCATGAGAAATTCCCACGCGCGTGACACCCTGCAAACCTCTTTTCAACTAGTGTTACTCAAGTCCCAAAACTTATTCGTGGATGAAAAAACGCTCGTATTGAAGGGCTCGTAACGAGGGCTTACTCTCACGCTAGTCTGAGTTTGGAGCTGGGGCTGAACGTTGTCATATTTTGAGAAGCCTGAAAACGTTCCTGTGATGTTCTCACATTTACAAGCATACGAGATATTATTGTTTCAATAAATCAATACAGACGTGACCAGGAAACGTATCAAAGTTATAATTGTTTATTGTAATGTGGTATGTCGAGTTGGTTTTCACATGCTGTGCGACTTTTTATGCCGCGACTAAAACTCATGGCAAATTTTGCATAACAAAAGGTAACTAAACAGGGTTACAACGCGAAAACGCAGCTATCTTTCATGCATAATGGTTCATTATTATTTTTACCACTCAGTAAAAGAAAAAAAATTAATAACACTAAATTTTAGTCACGCGCGTTATCGTCGTGGGGATAAATGAGCCAAGCGCTTGGTGTCTTTGTACAAAATTTGTGCAACATGCCCTGACATCCGTTCCGTGTTTTAGGATTTGGGGTCATTTTCCGCCGTTCCGTGTTTTAGGATTTGGGGTCATTTTCCGCCGTTCCGTGCTTTAGGATTTGGGGTCATTTTCCGCCGTTCCGTGCTTTAGGATTTGGGGTCATTTTCAGCCGTTCCGTGCTTTAGGATTTGGGGTCATTTTCCGCCGTTCCGTGTTTTAGGATTTGGGGTCATTTTCCGCCGTTCCGTGCTTTAGGATTTGGGGTCATTTACCGCCGTTCCGTGCTTTAGGATTTGGGGTCATTTTCCGCCATTCCGCCATTCCACCGTTCCGCTTTTAGGGTCGCCCGCGAAATACATGAATGGCTCCGGTCTCTGGTCGTCCGCCTGAACTGACTAAATGAGTTTTGTCAGCGGAGCTTGTTGGCCAACAGCTTTCTCATCGCCGGAATATCGCTGAACGACCTCGCTGAACGAGAAAGGCTGCCTTCCCTTCGCTACGTAAGTAAGCATTTCTTGTTGGACAGATCGGTGTTTTCATTCGCATGGATATTTCATTGTTCCGCTTCGAGACACGCGGTTAACAATACTCACGAGCAAATAGTTAAGATATAACTCATTAACTTTTACTATTTTTATCACTCAATTACAGGTCGGAGCCATTCCTGTATTTAGTCGTTAGTAACTCTTATAATTTCGCCATGACTGTTATTGCGCAAGATGATCATCTCTATGGGCGGCCGTCACCGCCTGTGAGTGAAATTGCTATTGTCTCACAGACCAAAGTTAAAAAAAATCGACTGAAATTAAATGGTTTGAACGAATGAAGAAACACTTTCCAAACAACACGAGAATGTAGACAATACACGTACAGCGTATGCATTAATTCTCGGTTGTATGCTCAATAAACAAAATCGTTCAATTAAGTATCAATTCTGTTTAAAATCTTCTCTCTATTAATATGTAATGTTCCTGAGCCGAATGGCAGAATTAATTACTGCTGGGACTAAACTTGATTGATCAAAAAGAGCTAGATCGATCATGAAAATCAATTCAAAACCTTCCCAGACCAACTTTGGTCGAATTTTTTTCCTCAACAAAATTAAAGTTGATTTTTTCAACTTACATTTCAGAAAATAAAAATACGGAAATGTGTCAACTTTTCTGAGAAAAAAGAGAAGAAAGACCACAGAAATGCGAAACTGCAACCGAAAATAGAAACTTTTTCGTCAAACGAGTCCGGTCGCACTGGGGAGAGGTAACTTCAGTGTTTGAAAAAATTGAGAAGTGCATGTTTACCACTCGGAACAAAGGATACGCGATCCGCGGTGAGGTCGTGTTGAGGTTCACTGCAGGTAGTTTCCATAATTTGCAAAGAAACATTAAATTGTGAGAGATACTAAAACTGACGACCACATATATAGAAAGCAAGAAGATCTAGCTAAATTACCTCGTATTTTCAAATAAATCGTGTTTCAAATCAACAAAGTTTCACAGTCGTTGATAGTTACAGCAATGATTTCTTTTGTTCAACTCGATGTTTCCAACATATGCCTGTCCTACCACAGGTGGCCCAAGCTCCAGCTGTGAGATGATCATCTTGCAAAATAAGAGTCATGGCGAAATGAATGAGTTTCCAATAATCGGATCCCTCTGCTGTGCGCAAAGGGTTCTGGGATCGCCACGGGGCAAACAACGCAAATTGCTACAAAGGAATATATGACGAAAAGTTGCAGTTGTCCAATCACTTTAATGTAATGCAAACAAATCATTTTAATCTCCTTCTGCCAAGAGGTAGCTATTGTTCCTCCTCAGCCTGAGAATACAGCATCCTCTGTTTCAATAGATTTAGAAAACAGTGGTAATTCATATACCAAAGCTTTGAAACAAACATCACAAACTCATCCTTCCTTCTAATCACCTTCAATCGAAGCTACAGAATTCAAGCAACTTGGTCAAGATCTTTAAATACAAAAACATTGTCTTGGTACTCTAAAACAACTGTGAAAAAGCAAATTCAATCTCCAGAAGCTACCAGTGCCAAATAATCCTTTTCTGTGAAAAAGCTACATCCAGCTATACGTATTAAACCTTCTGCTCTCCATCATCTTATTCTACCATGATCAGTTCTGCCCAGGGTGTTCAAGTCTCCACTTACTGCAAACCTGAACTAATTCAGCTTTTTGTGGACCTTCCTACTGACCCTGACTTTGAAAGCACATTATGTTATAATAATCCCGTAAGGTCCAGTTCGTTTCAGTTTCAAACCGGACTTTAAAATTGCTGCACGCCGTTTCCCCTGCTGTAGTAGATAAGAAAAATATACCAGTGGTATGTCATAAAAGCCAATAACTGTGTTAAAATATTAGTTTTCTCAATTTCCCTAAACGGTTTCGATATCTTTAAACACCAGTAGTGGAACGATTGGCGCAAACAAACTTTTGACGAATATTCCTTTGGATATGATGTAAAACTAGACCCTGTGAGCAGGGTAACTGGGATACCTGGATGGTACTGGATCCTTGGAATCAATTGTAGTGATACTGCGGGTGTCGGACTAGTTTACTGAAATAGTGCGCTCAAGTCTGGCCAAGGGCATACACCTATTTCAAGACATAGGCATGCTATGCATGCAAGAGTTACTTTTTTGTAGGGTGGGTGGATTACTTGAAACATTGTGAGTGATGTCTACATTCTTAAAAAAGGAGAGAAGAATATTAATGTGGGAAAGAACGAAAATGTCGAATTACCTCACTCACAGGTATTTTGTGGTAGATTATGTGTGTTTTGCGAATAAATGTAACCAAAAAATAAACTGTATTGGTGCCAAGGATACCTGTTAGTACAAAATGTAGACAGCAGACCGGATACAAAATATAGACTGCAGACTGCAGAGTGGGTACAAAATGCAGACTAACAATCTGAAGAGTTTTTACGTCTGGTTTATAATAACATGTCATCTTACAGCTTACCGAGTGACACGCAATCGCTTTTCTGCGTTCTGCCTTCACGATTATTTGGACTATTGTGGAATATTCCTGGCCTATTTCTTGATGAAAATCGATCGCAATATAATTTCAAGCCTTCAATATAGTCTTCTTACTTTGCGCGCGAGTTGGTTGGTGTGATGTCTGTACAGATTTTACCAACGTAATAAAAGAAGATGACGTAATAACAGTGATGATAAAGCAAGCTTAAAACGGCAGAAATCGCCAGAAAATACAACGGATGCACAGGGTATGAGTAAGTTTTATTGATTTTACGAGAAAAATGTTCATATTTCGAAATATGTGTCGTTGTAAATCGACCATACTTCGTTCCCTATACTATTCCCTATGCACTAGTCAGTGGAAAGCCCCGCACCCCCATACACGGGGAATAGCGGGGCATTAGACCAGGCGTCCCAACTAAATGAAGCAAATTCCCCGCTATGCAGGGCAATTTCTTATGTCAAAACCTCATTTTTGTACTCCGCCCCCGGGGCAATACTTGAAAAATCCCAAATACACAACGTTGACCAAAATTAATTTATTTCAAGGATTGTGCCTCAAATTTAACTCTTACAAAAACTTTTTCAATGTCTTCATAAATTAGATGAAACAATCATGGCTTCCTCTACTCCTCTTGGTAAGACATAGTTCTGTAAACTTTTCTCTGGACATGTAAATGACTAAAAAGAAAACGCCCATTGGCTCGGTTTGCACAGTTGCAACGGAAATGAAAACAAGTGCCAAAAGACAAAAGGTCAACGCTCTAAATAAATCGCTAATCAAGCATGACGAGGGCATAAACGATACCCAACTTTTTCTAATTTCACTACAAGACATGATAATATTTAGAGATTGAACACAGAATTTAATCGATGGCCCATTACAAGCATGAAAAGAATGGATTTTAAATCGTACATACCTTCTTGTTGGCGGCCGCCATTTTGAGATCATACGCTTTCCCAGTGTTCTTTGCAGGCCTATTCAAAAGCGAAATCCTCTAGCCCCGCTAACGGTCCCCGGTTGCTGTTATTTGTGTCTAATGTTGTCGAACACCCCGCACACTGGGGCAAAGATGACCACTAAAAACCGCTAAAATCCCCCGCTAATGACCCGCATTCCCCGGGTATGGGGGTGCGTGGCTTTCCACTGACTAGTGCATTATAACGTGCAGTTCCTCTCGTAACTTAACACCGAGTCACACAACGCGTGACGCGTTCATAAATTAATCGTTGGCTTTTTCTCGAGACGTGAACTTGGGCCGCCTGTGACAAGACAATTGCGTAAACAGTATTTAACATAATAACATTATACACAAATAAACACAGGGTTTTGGATCACGTATTTATTCAAAAAGAATATCCATACAACTACAATAAAAACAAACATAAGATTCACCTTTCTGATCGTGAAATTAATACCATTCGTACTGTTATCGTAGCTACGTTCCTTGCCATCAAGTGAATCCAACATGTCGTCTTTCTTCACAAGTAGTTTACATCCATTATAGTTATGTTATTCAGTCTCACGGTAGTAGTGTTGTTCAATAGATTGCATAGAGTATATGCAGTTTGGTTTCAGATTTCAGATTTTGCTTTTTACAACAAGTGAACGTTTTTCAACTAAGACATTGGCATACGTAGCATACAAGGCATTCAAGGCTTTCATGGCTTTCAAGCGTTTTGCGACTCAATCCGTTCCAAAATTACTGCTCAAAAACATCTTTCAGTGTGGATTAGCCGCGATTAATACGACTTGTATATGCGTCTGTAAGTATTTTGCGCGTTTGCGCCATAATGCTCCAGGAGATCGCAATCCAAATACGTTGAAATACAAAACATCTGACCAAAGAGTTTTATAAGCAAAATCTCGTGATTCGTCATGTGACCCGGCCCTGTCTGTGCATGACAACGTCAATCATCATCAAGATAACACGCGTGATCAGCATGTGAACACGTCATTGGATCACAATTAGTTGTCATGGTGTTGAGGGATAACACGCGTGATCAGCATGTGAACACCTCATTAGATCACAGTTAGTTGTCATGGTGTTGAGGGCCCAATGACCTTTGGGTACTATTGCGCAATTTTTCCATTTCGTGGCGGAGGAAAAAAAAAAAAAAAAGACGACAAAGCTCAGAATTGCTTTAGAGCCGTTGTTAAACATGTAACAGCCAGTAGCCGAGAAACAGCTGTCAGTTGTCGGGTTCGTACAATTATCTGCCTCTTGAGCCAGACAATCACCAAAAGCACTACGGAAACACGCTTTACACTGTGTTGTATTAACTACAGCCTAGGAAATAAAATATTGAGAGGTGTTAAAACTCAGACCTAGTTCTTTGTAAGTATAAACCGAACATTAGCGTTTCAAAGCATGAATAAAGGGGGTAAGATTCTACAGAAACTGTGGTGTTGCGTCGGTTGGAGAGTCTAACAGGGTTGTTCTGAGTATTATCTACGAGTTGAAAACGCAAATTGGCCACCGTGAAGAGTTTCAAAGCTGACGTTCTGAGCGTTCTGACGACGGGCCACCATTATTTGTTTTTAAATCAGAACTTGACTCGCTCCAACTGAGGAAAGATCGTGTCTGATGGCAGTGACAGTGAATTGTTTTTAGAGGAATCGGGCAAATATGATTTGCAGCAAAGGCGAAACTCTTTGATCCGCGCGAATGCTAATAAACAACACAGTTATATGGTTATCAGTAAAGCCCAGTATATATCAGATTGTCTCACTGTCAATTTGCAACTAAGAATTGTTGGAGGTTTCTTTGATTTTGCTTGAAAAGACGATACCATTTTTAACCTCAAAGTATCGTTTTAAAATTCCGCTTTAAATAGTTTCTCGAGGACGAAAACTCCGCTGAAAACTTTTTTCAAAAGCAAAGTTTCCTCTGTCATTTTTTACTAACCATATCCGACCCAAATTCCTGAGAAGAAGTAAACAAGAGTCGCTAAAAGCTTCATTTTGTCTTCGTTGTGCTTGTAAGTAATAAAGAGTCTTTAGAGTCGTGCACCAGAAGGTGAATTTTCTCCAAATTAAAGATTCCTTACAAAGTGTCGGCGGACAAATTTTAAGTATTATGACAATTATCCTGTATGATGCACCTGGTTTCTAACTTTAAATGAAAACTCCTAGACATGATGGCTGCTTGAAACTAAAACCACTCAGTATTAGTTAAAGCACAAAGAAAATGTATGACCTACGGGCAACTAGGTGGTTAAGGTTTATGATTAGGATCTTTTTAATAATAAACGAAAAACAAAAATTGTTTTTTACTTCTATTTCTCCGAACACAACAAGGGATAAAACTTACTCATTCAACTTGTAATTTCCACTACATCATATCTGGATCAGCAATGAAGTTCCTACCCTGTACACAATTTCTTAAGGATGAATCTTTAATGTCGGTCCGATTAAAATAGCCCTCTATCTTGTGGGTATCTCAAAATATGACTTAACTGGTAATAGTTCTCGCTAAAACTACCCCTAGCCTTTGAAATATATGCAAAATTTATTTAATTTACTGGAGATGTAAACTGCCTTATATTCTTCCAGAAAGGAAACGAAAAACACTGTACGAAAATGAAACTAAACTGATTAGCAGCACTGCACGAATTAGGATAGTAAAAACTTTTTGTATTTAATTTTCCTATGCGTTTTGTCGTTTAGCCTACAGTCAAATCTATATTAAGCGACGCCGTATTTAGCGGTCACCCTGTATTTAGCGGTCGTTTGTCAAGTTTAATAAGAAGAGCCCTTATGGTACGTAGAAAACCTCGAAATAGATAACTCGCTAAAATGGGTCCCCTTCGATGTAGTAAGCTGTCAGATAACTAGCAATGCATTTTGGAAGTAAGGTAAGGTATTTTTTGTGAGAATTTGACTGATTTTTATATTCCTTAGAGCGGTCGGAAATATTCCCATACAAACTCTGAAAATTTCGCCATGACTCTTATTTCGCAAGATGATCAACTCACAATTGGAGCTTGGGCGGCCTTTGGTTAAACCTAATTAATTGAAAGTTCTAACTGACTATTTGTGTGTTTAGAGCGCATGATTAAATGCTCTAATTGGATTTCAAAGGGCTTATATAAATGTTTGAATCATAAGTTGAAAGTTTACAGTTAATATTGCAAAGGACAATTAATGAGTGTATTTTTGAATAAAAATTGATCAATTTAACTTTGGCGGTGATAGAAGGCCATAGCATTCTTAGTGGTTTCTTTAAAAGCAGCACACGTGCGACGATTTTTCCGGAAGGGACCCTATGTTGTTGACAGTAACCTTAAGATAAAGGATATGTTCAATAATGTATGCGAACTTGATTACAACTGAGATGGCGAGTAGCCGCCCTCACATAAAAAAATACTGATATAATTTCATGTTAATTTTCCTTTAAGAACCCCATGCAGAAATAAGTTGTCGAGGTTAAATCACCACAAACTGAACGTGACGATCATTTTAATTCCCCAAAGATGAGAGCTTTATTGTAATTGTATTCCTAGATAAAAGGTTGAATACTGTTATTGTGTTGAAGCTGCACTTGAAGACAAGATCAGATGCAAATATGACCAAAGAATGGCCTAAAAATTCCTACGTTGGTCTCGTTATAGGATAAATTCTTTGAAAACCGGGAGGGGAGTTGTTTATTGCCAAATAAGTAAAAAAAACTCTCTTCAAAAAAAGCCCAACACCGAAACATCTAGTAGCGAGGAACACATATAACAAAATACTACAAAGTAGCATCATTTACTCAGGCAATTCCATACACACTACACGAAGGAACGGGGTCGTTACAGCCCGGCTGAATGAGCGGGAACTCTCCATAGAAAATTTGATACCTATCTCATCATCTTATCATGTACCGAGCTAGGCTTCTTTCCCAACCAATAAAGATCCCAACACCAAAACCTATATCTAAAAGGTAAAACATCGGGAGGAAACTGACTGAAACTACCCTTAAACAAGACACCGAAGTGGAACTAAAAGTCACTTCTGAAAAAAATCTACTTATACGCTAGTTGGCTCAGTCCGATCCTTCTTCTTCCACTGTGAGGAAGCCTAATTGTATTTTGGCATGATGCGCTTTCCATGTGCATCACGGGCAAAGACTGGGCAGGTATCTGGAGGGAATGGCCAAGGTCCAGCCTTCTTCTCAGCCTCCTTGGAGATCTCATGAACCCTCTTTATCAACTTCTCGAATGCAGCCCGACCCTTTGGAGTGGTAGTCTTATCTCGCATTTCGGCCAGTTTGCCCGCGTACTCACCCATGGTTGTCAGATTCTTGAAGGGACATCCGTCTTTGAAACCAGGGCAGTTTTCGGCGATTCCTTTCATTTCATCAACAAGACCTGTATATGGGCACACACCTTTACCAAAAACTGGACACTTCTTGACGATCTCTTCAACCGTCAAAGAATAGGAACACTGCAGGTTAAAAGGGAAAATAAAGTTGAACTAAAAACAAGAATATTTACTAGGAGTCGGTACACAACAGCTCAAGTAAATCAACTGGGCACTTCTTGACGAGCTCTTCAACCGTCAAAGAATATGGACACTGCAGGTTCAAGCGGATATAAAGTTGAACTAGAAACAAGAATATTCACTGGGAACCGGTACACAACAGCTCGAATAAATCAGCCGTGAGCTAGTCACAATTTTCTTTATTTCAGGTTATAGATTCTGCAGAATGATTCGTGTTTCGAGATTTGCTATGAAAGTGGAAAAAACACTATACAGTGACAATTGTTTGGCATTGCTTAAAAAAAACTAGGGAACGAAAAGAAATTGCCGCACCAAAGCAATACGTTAGAAAGCTCTTTATCGATGGTTTCCATTTAATTTAATTTCCATTTTCCTTCTGAAACCGAAATTACTCACTTCAATGTATGCAGGTTTCAAAATCTCCTTTCCTGCAGTGTCTTTGGCAAAGGGGCAGCCACCCTTGAAGAGGCTTTGAGTTCTGTGCTCTACGTGTTTTTCCTTACTAAGAAAGACGACATCCTTCAAAAACTCGATCCATTGAGCTTCGCCTTTGCACTGGTCACGCATTTGACCCATCATGTCTTGAAGCTCGCCCACGGTCTTGCATTGTTTGAAAGGGCAGCCATTGTTGAAAGGAGGACATTTGGCACAGACGCCTTTCTTTTCTTGGGCAAGCTTGGCATATGGGCAGCCACCACCGAGAAATGCTGGGCAGTGCTTGGATATGTAATCTACGGTGACGTCTGACTTCTAAAAGGTTGAAAGAAAAACGGAAAACCAAGGCTCAACGAGGCGTTTCCTTATTTATGACGGCCGGAATCCAAAACATTTACCATTTGGGGCCATACATTTAGCACATCATGGCTGCCAGAACAATGTAGTTGTGAGGTTAGCGAGAATACGATTGACCCAAACTGACTTACAAAGTCATGCTTACAAAGCGACCGAGAACTGCGTTTGTGGCCCGAAAGAGAAAGTTTTGAAGTTGTGCTCACCATTTAGTGTCTCCTAATCTATTTCTTGAGTCCTCAACGATTTCAATATTTCTGTGGTGTCTTAAATTTAAGTTACTGCATAGGTGAAAAAGTTTTTTTGTTTTGGACTTTCCAAATTCGCTCAAGTACATTCATTCCCACATGGCTGACTGGGTTGACATCTTGTGACTGTAGAGTATAGATTTTTCTTGGACTTTTCGATCAGCTCCCACTACAATTAAAATTTTAAGGCGGAGTGTGTTGCTCAAATACTACTTTAATCGCTCGAAATAGAAAGTTATGAGTTTAACTGATTAAGCTCAGTTTTTTTTCAACAGGCAGTTTATTCATTAAAATGAAAAACTAAAACGATCAACTATAGTAATTTCATCTTATAAATACGTTGTGTCTGTATTGCATAAGAACAATAGATTACATAACCATGATTCCTTTTGGGCTTATAACTGAGCAAGACGAAGGACGAAACTGGCGACACATCGAGATATTGTTCATTGTCATAAAGACAACGTCTTGCCAGATAGAAACTGTGGGCTTGCAACGTTCTTTGGCCACAATTTGAACGACCTTATCATTTTCTTAACATGGGGCGTATCTTCTGTTTGTTTGCTTTTATGGTTTAATAGCGGAAATTATGAACTAAATTAACTTCATATGTACTAGGTTACTTCTGGAAAATCAATGGATTCCAATGAGGCCTGTGCCTTTGTCTTCTAGCTAGTTCCCCTGTATATATGTTTTTGATAGTTAAAGGTATGCAAAGGAAAGTTCTTATTTAATTTTTTAAGGTTGTGTGGGCCGCGATGCCACTCAAACAGGTTGCAAAGACCAACCATGAAGTCAACAGCTTTGATTTGAAGAGAAGAAAACGAAAAGTGAATTGTCAAGCCAATACAATACTTGTAACTTGATTTCTACATCGAATAAAATCAAGAAGAAGCACGACAATTCAATCTACTGTTTCTTGTGGCCTTGCGAGAGAACGGAATAGTTTAGGTTTTCCTCATTTTGCACTCCATCATTTGAGATAAAATTTAATTCATTAAAGGGGAGAAAACATTGCTTTCATGAACTTAGCTTTTTTTCGCTTTTGTAAGTCATCCAAAGAGCTCATTCTCAATGTGATTACTACTTTTTTTCTATCCTACGAAAACCACGCAATGGACGACAGTAATAATAAAATCATCATTCGTCACTCATTTTTAGGATACTTAGCATCAGAAGTGACATACACTGGTTATATTTCCTCAGGATAAAAGAGTTTCAAAAACTACAATATTCTAATTAGAAACGACAGTATTTAGGGAGAGTCACAAAGATTGAACATCAAATGCTATAGCTTTAGCTCCTCAATAAAAAAAATTTGAGACAGTATTTAATCGAACCCCTTGGTTAACTTCAGGACTGAGTCACTTACTAGCTTAGATGAAGCCATGTAGAGCTCGCACGAAGACTTTCTTGCAAAAAGAATTCAAAGACTCGTAAGCTATAGTAGTTCACACTGTTACTGACTTGCTCAACTGATTATGCTGGGCTTGGGTGTATCAATTAAAAAGCAAAAGCGAGGCAAATAACAATGGATGATTGACGCATCAAAACAGGTTATTCTCGATCAAACCGGTTTTCCCAATACAGGGTGCAGTGCATCATTCAGTGAGAATACCTTACCTGTAAATTTGTCATCAAAGTTTCTGATTATTCGTATCAATAGAAGGACCGTCCAAATCTGGTCATTTTAAACTCTTTTTATGAGAAACCAAATGCTTGACTCATCATAAGAATAGATATGTAATTGTCGACCATCATAAAAGACACCACCAGCCTATCGATCTAATTCAGTAAGAACTTTTCAATGCGTCGCGATTCACCTTTGCCATTAAAAGCTAAAAAATAAGCTTAAAATAAGTTTGGGAGACATTTTAATACACCTTTGAACGGCACAGGAAAAACTCTGCCTTTTCCGCATCACCTGATCTCGCATTCCTGATCTTCGCATCATTTTTTTTTCCCGAAACCGCGAAATGCGCTGAATTCGCAAGTCGGGAAGATTTTAAATAACCGCATACGAAACGAAATACCTCAAAGGCTCTTTCCATATGTGGTAATTAGACACCAAAGAAGCAGTGTGTCATTGTCCCTCGATAATGATAATGTTAGAAACGACGAAACATTTGACATAATTGGCTGTGATATATTGCTAATAAAGTTCTCAATGGACGTTTAATGTTTATAAAAGGTTCAAAACTGTACCTATATGAAGACAAGCATCGGTGGTCATGCGGTCATAAATTCAATCCCAATAGAGTTATCTATAATTATCTCAATTACCAAGAGTCTTTTTTTTTTTTTGGTTTGTCCTTTTTGGCGCAATCACTACAATATAGACTCCCTTAGGCAAATCCTGTTTACTACGAAACACGTACAATGTTGCAACCTTGAGTATATGTTGTACGCGGCAGGAACATAACAGGCCAAAAGCGTTTGCTTTCTTTAAACCTGCTGACTTCAGTCTTTAAGACTCCAGATCCCGAAAGCTCTTTGGAAAGTCTTAGGTATCCCAGAATATAACATGTGTTGCATATCTCAGACCATCAAAGGTCAGAATGAATTGAAGTTATTTTCAAAACAACACAAGAAGTCACGAACAACATATTAACCAATTCCAGGCTCACTGGTATACTGGAAAAACTAAATAGTTAAAAGTCTTCAACCAAGCGTAACTTTAGTTAAGCTTGGTTAAGTTCTCTTTTTGCTGACGTGTTACGTTTCTCTTCTTACTTTTCGGTTTTAAAACCTGGTGATATAACTATGCATCACTGACATTGGATAACACTGAGCACATTGGAAGACCAAAGAAGGTTCTACAAGTGCGGTTTGAAAACTTGGCATTACAATTTACATCACTGACCACAACTGGCTGTTACGTGATATCCGCCAATATTTTTATTTAATCAAAGGGTCACTGCTCATCGGCCTATCAGATGTTGCATCAGATGTCATAGAGATTTGGCAATCATGCGTGGTCTAAGGTCTGAATCGGTGTAACAATTCCTTGCCCATCTACGGAATAACGGATGAGTTTTAAATTTTTGCGGGCTTCTCAACAGGGCCTGAAGTGGAGCTGAAGTGAACCACAGATCTGGCTCAAGGACAGCTGCAAAAAGTTTAACTCGAGTTTAACTCGACATTGTGCGACCAAAATACTTCAGTGCCGTAGAGATGGCTCTATTCCAAAGCGAAGCTGATTTTCTCATTTCAATTTCAAGCGAAAAAAGTGTTGAAGTTGACCTTGCGGTATCTTTGCTTCCTGTAAACCCGCTAATTTCAGTCTTTTAAGACCATCAAAGGTCAGAACGAATAAAAATTACTCTTCAAAACAACACAAGAAGTCACGAACAACATATCTACCAATTCCACGCTCATCTGTATACTTATAGCAAAATTGGCCCAAGCTCCAGCTGTGAGATGATCATCTTGTGAAATAAGAGTCATGGCGAAATTGTAAGTGTTTGTATAGGGATATTTACGACCGCTCTTAGGAATAAAAAAATGAGGTCAAATTTTCAATAAAAATACCTTATCTTACTTCCACAGTACATTAGTTGTTATCTGATCGCTTACTATGTTGAAAAGAACCCACTTTGGTTATTCATTTCTGGGTTTACTACGCACATAAGAGGCTCAAGGCTGCACACTCCATTTCAGAACGAGAAGCAAAAAATCCAAGCTCAAAACTGATGACTGGGCGGCCACAAATCCAACGAAAAATTCCAAGCACATATACTTTAGTTTCGTTATAATTCACTACAAATTCAATCTTCACCGTGAAACGGACGCTACGCCGCAATTTGCTTAAAAATTTTCCAGCTTGGACTTTTCTAGCTGCCCGCGTACATATTTACCTTGACAGACGACGAAGGTGAATGTGTACGCGGGAAGTTAGAAACGTCTAAACCGGAAATTTTTCAAGCAAACTTCCCGTTACTGAATGTTTATTTTTCTGCGTTTGTGTTTTGTTTTCTATGGTGAATTCTATACGGAGAATGCGTAGCTGTGTTCGGTTCTGTTGCCATATCATTTTATTCCTTCGCACTATGTGCGGCGAAGGTTCCTCTCGGTCAGTGCTCTAGAGATTGGTTGCTGTAGAGAAATTCCCTCGGTAAACCAACAGCTGACTTTTGACGAAAGAATCAGCTTTATCACGAGGCACGATGAATTTTTACCGAGAAGTCATCAAGCAGTTTCACTGCAAGTTGCCCCTTTCCTCAAAGATTGCAAAGGCAGAGGCTATCGTCACGATCGTCGAGCCGGTCAAACCGAAAGGAAAACGAGTGAGTTTATAGCCATCTGATTCAACTTTATCTCAAATAGGGATTTTAAAAGAGAAAAAATTCTTAAGTTTAAGTGCAGCATTACTATATTATCCATTCCGCTCAAAGGAAATAACTGACATCAGTATTAAAATTATTATTTCGTTCGCATCGAATTTCGCACGGCACTCGGATTCGCTTCCATCTAATTTAATAAAATTTCTCCTCAATTATCTCGTTGCAATGCTGTTATCATAATGACATTGCTACTGTTGCTACTTTTAGTTTCTTGATGGTAGGGGGGAATGATGGCTCGTGGAATGGATTTCCGGAAACCTAGGTTAGGAGAATACACGACCCCTTCGAACTTGTGCTTATGCCAGTATCCGCATGAGGTTTCGCACTGTTCACTCAACAGGATATCGGTCAGCCCAGGAAAGGGCTTGAAATTCATTACAAATGATGTAAGACTGTTGTTAAAATACGATGGAAACTACAATTGGTAGGATTTTCAAACGATACAATAAGAAAAGCGCAAATGTAGTCATGTGGAAAGACAAGGGGTATAAGTACACTTTAAGCGCGTGAAATAAACAACAATAAGGAGCTAACCATTCTTCCCTTGCGGAATGTCAGCCGAAAAGAATGTTGAACAATCGTGCACGGTGTGGGAACAGGCCCCTCAATCAGCATCTTTTTTTAGCTGAATTCATTGGTTATCTTCCCCTGATTTGACTAGTAGTATGTGTTCGTAACAGGCGTCTTCGAAGCCGGTACGGAGAACAAGGCTGACGACATTGACGAATAAAATCTCCTCGATGTCGACGATCGAAACGCGTCCATTTTGGTTATGCAGCTTCATCCTTTCGAAAGTAAGGTATAGAAATACCCGGTTTATGTGTATTACTCTTGTAGCTAACATCATTTGGCGCTTCGGCCACGCTACACGTTCGTCCCTTCTTCTAGTAGATTTCTCCTTTCACCAGCATCATTGCCGACAGTTTTCTAAGTCACAGCTATATAACATGATCGTATTGGGCGCGCGCTTAATAGAGACACTTTTAAGCCGCCAAATCGAACTTTCAATGCACAAAAAAATGGTCAAAGAGAACTGGTTAGGCGCAAAGGGCGACTATTTTTAATTTCAAATACAGCTATCGACTGGAAAATGCAAAAAATTTTGTGCCATTGACACTTAAAGTTCAGTTAAGTTTTCTTTTTGCTAACTTGATACTTTTCGGTTTGACAACTTGGTTATATAACTTTGTACCATTAACATTAGATAACACTGAGCAATATTGGAAAACTAAAGAAGGTTTGACAACTTGACATTATAGTTCTCATCACTGACCGCAGCTTGGCTGTTACGTGATACCTGCCAATATTGTTATTAAGTCAAAGGATCACTGCTCAATTGCGTATCGGATGTTGAAATCACGCGTGTTGTAGAGTCTGAATCGGTGTAATAACAATTCCTTGCCCATCTACGGAGTAAGGGATGGGTTGTCGATTTTGGCGGGCTTCTCAACAGAGGAGCTGCACTGAAGCACAGATCTGGCTCACGGATAGCTGCAAAAAATAAGTTTTACTAGACAATGAACGACCAAAATACCTTAGTGCCGTAGAGATGGCTCTATTAAAAGGCGAAGTTAATTTTCCCGTTAAAAATTTTAAAAAATGTGTTTAACTTGACCTTGTTTGACAAAAATAGCATAGTCGGCCATTGACATTTGATTTGGTTAAACCTCGGAAGTTTCAAGAAAGGTTTTATAAGGATACAAAGTAAACAACTTTCATCAGATACGCCGACGTTACCCAATTCGGCCGGTAGGCACTGTCAAGGAGTTTTGAATCTCAAAAGGGAGCTGAACAAATGAACAGAGTATTTAACAAAGCATTTGCATCATACTCTTTTCTGGTTTATTTTCTAAATCCTCTAGAATTTCAGATAACGCAACAACGGACGTTTTGAAAAACCAATAAAATTTGTTATGTGATTGTCTCCATCGACCATGAGATGACCTTAGAACTGCATTAAATATCTTCGATCTTTTGTCGCCTTTATTATGATATTCAGCGAGTGGTAAGCCTTGCATATACAGTGTGCCAAACAAAATGGACCTTACGAGCAGCAAACCTCAAGACATTATACTGAATCTGTATTTTCCAGTATAAATTCGAAGTGTTAGATTTCAAAGCGAGTTCTAGGTAGTCATTAGAAGGTGATGGATGCATTGCAGTTGAGTCAGTTTAATCCGGCGGATTCTGACTCTGTTATACTTCAAAGCTTTTACAGAATTTTTAGAGTAAAGAAAATGTGTAGCAGCTAGACTGCAGGGCGTGAAATTGCGCCTAATACAGACGCCAATGTGACTAAATTTTTCACTTTGGCGACCAAATCCTGAAAATTAGTCACCAAACTGGCAACTAGAATACTTCATCATGACCTTACCTAGAGACATAGTAAATTAAAAAGATTTGCAAAGATAAATCCGCGGCAAACTTCCTCGTTAAGTTTGTTTCCAAAACGCAGTACATGCATCTCGATCGATGACTAGACACCATCTTGGATTTTGGTGAACTTAATTTTGGAGGGTCTATTTAAATGCTGACAGCGTAAAAAAAGTTCTGTTTGTCTTTGAAAAATTTAGGAGCCAAATGGCCATCAGAAAAAAATTGATTTCACGCCCTATAGAGAGGAGAATTAACAATCAGATCTTGGGAGTTAAAGGGTTAACATGACTACATGATGCAAATGATGGATAGAAAATTTGATGACAAACATCACAGATGCACCGGGACTTCTTTTTAGCTTTTTTCCGATAATTGAAAGTGAAATTTCGGAACTGAAGCGAGCCGACAAGTAGCAACAGAAGAATCAAACAAAGGTTTGTAAACATACCAGGCGCCGTAATTTACGTTATTAAAACGTGAGCAGATACGAAAATCCTCAAAGGAAAAACAAAATAGACATTCGAGGTTTTAAAGATTGATTCACGCTCAGTTAGATTGCAAGCTTACGTACGGAAATAAAAATCAAACACAGCTAACACTCATATAGTATATAAAGTTCAGTGTTCGAAAACAAAACAGAACAAAACAGAAATGATGAAAAATATAACCAAACTGGCATAACTGTTAAAATTCATTCTAATCATGACGGTGTCTGAGCGAATATGATCATGCTGAAGTCCATCGCGGCTCGCTCATCATGGCGATCTCCGGTCATCACAGCAAACCTCAGAAACTACATCGGCCGCCCTTCGAGTGAAAAAATAAGAGCTTGCTCTGATATCCTTTCCGATGCGTTGAGTGGAAAGTCACATCTTTCATTGCAGCCGAGTTTTGCGACGCTTTCATCCCGAGCGATCTTCATGTTCCGGTGAATTCGGCTGTCGTTCATTCAAAAAACACTCGCCTTGAACAGTTTGTTTTCTACCTTGTCATATGAAAAAACTCGCGTGTTTTTATGAGCCATAATTCGGCTGAAGTTCACTGAACATTTCACTTCAAGATTCTGTATTAGAGACTTAAAAACTTCAGGCAAAAGTGTTAAATTCGACCTACCGAACTATTTTAGTTTGTAAACTATCGCAGAAGGTGAACTTTGATGGTTTTTTAACTTTGATGGTTTGACACTTTTGACAGCTTTAGTCTTGTACAACCAATCAGATTATTTGAATCATTCTAACAGGGATTCTGATTGGCTTATTTTAGCGTGCTTTATGAGAGTATAGAGCATGCTGACGACACTGTTGTTCGCTTTGGAAATAAAGCTTGTTTTGAAAATTGAAAGTAATGCTCGGGGAATTTAATGGATTCTTTATTATAAAACAAATAGAGAAGCCTTGACTGTGCTCTGTTCTGTTGTAAAGCACGCAGGAAGCGGCTAGAGCACTCAAGAAGTGGGGAGAAACACTCGACTACGTCTCGTGTTTCCCCCTACATTTCTTTCGTGCTCTAGCCGCTTCCTGCGTGCTTTACAACAGAACAGAGCACAGTCAAGGCTTTTCTATTTGGTAATTAATATCATTAATATTCTTAGAATCAGGGTCATCTTAACAGCAAATAATATATGTCAATTAACCCTTTAAATCCTAAGAATGAATAGTATCTAATTTCTCCCTACAATATCGTTCCTGAATCACACATTAAGGTCATGAGAATAAAGGAAATGGTCATACACCAGGGAAGGAACCTTTTGATTGGCAAACAAATTCTCCTTGTCAGCACCTTAGGAAATGTATTACGAATAGTATGGAGAATATGCATGATAATGTTAGGGTGTAAAGGTTAATTAATATAACTCTTGATTTATTTTGATGCATCAATGTCCAAACACGTCAATAGATAAAGATATACTTGGATAGTGTTAATGCAAGTCTTCACAACTGCTCTTTCTGAACACTCTTTTTTGATGCTTGTAAACCCTCGATATAAGTTCTCCTGTTGTTAAGCATAGTCAAAACCTGTCACAGACTTGTATACATGAAAGGCTTATAAGCAAGGTTTTGTTGTATGCTGTATATACATATATATATATATATATATACATATATATATATATATATATATATATATATATATATATATTGTGGAGGAAGAGCTAGGCAAAACGAACCAGAACAAGCCATCACCGATGACATTATCGTGTCTCCTCGAGAAGGTTCTTAAGCTTAACAACTTTACCTTTGGCAATGAACACTACATCCAAATCAAAGGAACAGCCATGGGAACCAGAGTCGCTCCCAACTTTGCAAACGTATACATGGGTAGACTTGAAGAAAGATTCGTGTACCAAACAGAGTGGATGGACCATATCATACTCTGGGTACGCTTTATAGATGATATATTCCTTATCTGGAAAAGTGATAAAGACTCTGATTAATTTCATAAATTACCTTAACAGTGTAGCACCCTCAATCAAGTTTACACACGAAATCTCTGCACATTCAGTGAATTTCCTTGATACGACCGTTCTAAAGGACGATCAAGGCAACATCAGTACAGATGTTTATCAGAAACCAACTGATACTCATCCATACCTCCATTGGACATCAGCACATCCACCTCATCTGAAACGGAGCATCCCATACAGTCAAGCCTTGAGGTTGAGGCGAATATGCTCTTCAACAGACACATTGAAGAAACGAATCCTGGAATATTCGGATTTCTTTGTAGCGTGTGGTTATGCACAACGCAAAGTTCTCCACGAAATGCAGAAAGTGCTAACATTGACTCAAGAGGAATGTTTACAGACCAAAGAACGTGAACCAACAGATCGAATTCCTCTGGTTACTACATTCAACCCCCATACCACATTTATTGCAGAAATTGCTAAACGAAATTGGAACTTTCTCAAATCAAAAGAAAGATTATCACTCATCTTCAACAAGCCACCTTTAGTAGCTTACCGACGACCGAAAAGTCTACGAGACAGACTTGTTCGTTCAAGATTTGTAAATGAAACACCTCAGAATTTGATACCAAAGGGATGTAGAGCATGTGAAAGAACGAAGTGTAGTTGGTGTAAAAAGATCAACCAGACCAAAACTTTCACCAGTCCCAATAACAACAAGACCTATACCATATTTCATACAGTGGACTGCCAATCGTCATGGATCATTTACATAATCGAGTGCAACATTTGCAAACTTCAATACATTGGTAAAAGCGAAACTGCATTTAACCTACGGTTAAACAATCACAGAAACCATATTAAAAAGGGAGTGAGTAGCTGCGAACTCACGGAACACTTTTTACATAACAAACGAACTCACGACTTTAACAATAATGTTACCATAACCATTATAGAGCAAATCCGAAAAGATCATTTAGAGACTGACAAAAAGAAAGAAGTTCTTAGGGAAAGAGAGATTTTTTGGCAAAGAACATTAAACTCCTTTCAGCCATATGGACTAAACAAAAGAACTGGATAAAGCTTTTACGCGAAAACCTTTATAAAGTTTATAGGTACATAAATTGTTTATAACATACATTAGAAAGGTTTTAAAACTGTTTACCAATTAGAAACACTAATTGTTTATGAGAGATTTTACTCAGCATTTAATTAAGCAACATGCACTGTACTACGTCACACAATTAACCAATCACGACTCTGTAACAATTGCATGTTAAGGCCCCTGAGGAAGGCAAATGCCGAAACGCGTCGGGTCTTTAATAAAGCGTTGAAAACGGAAGCACATTCTCCATTGTGCAAATTATATATATATATATATATATATATATATATATATATATATATATATAAGTGAAAGAATCAAAGAGGACGCATTGATTCTCTGTTACTCTAAGTTTCACGCCTAAGCGCTCGTCAGACAGAACTTTATTCAATGAAGAACATACCTCCTTATATACAAATTAGATGAGTAGCTAATTAATTCACCAGTGTGATGATCTGATCTACGTGTGAAATAAAGATTCTATAGAGCTATTGTTGGCGGCTTGTGAAATTTGCTGAGTAAAACTTATTCTCGTGGCGGCACTACAGCAACAAAAGCAAACGGTGCCACTTGTGCCTCACAGAAAAACTTTATTTAGTTAGAGCTAAGAAACCGTCTTTATTAGACAAAAGAACAGAACTCATTTCTAAGTGCCGCCACGAGAATAAGCTTTCTGCTGTCTCCAGTCCCCTGTTTTTCCGGGCGCTCGCCCCCCTGTACCCCTCCTCTAGTGTAGAACAAATACTTCGGGAGACCAAAAGATTTAATCCGGAAAATTGGCCGCACAAAAGCTGACAAGGGATAGTGATTTACGCCTTCACTAGGCTTAAAACTTCATACGTACATTAACGACAAAAGTGTTGAAGACGGAGTCATTTTTAAAGATGGTAACTTACGGCGTAATTTCTTGCAGTCGGTGATGAATATATGTAAGATTTTACGCCAGTAACTAACGGCGTAATTTCTTGCAGTCGTTATCTACTGATAAACATACACTTTTTGTCAGCGTACTCTGCTCCTCCATGTATTACCCATCCGAAAGTCGTTCCTTCCACGATGGGATCTTCCGAGCGTCCCTTGAATGTTTGCATGGTTCATATCTTGTAGTTGTAGTTGTGATCACCCAGTATCACTTGTATTGAGTACTCTTCATTCTTCGTTTGAATAGCTTGTCTCGGGCGTGTTCGTACCTTGATTTCAACTCCCCGATAATCGGCCTTCTTACGGTTGTGAAATCCGCCAACTCACTCGCAGTGATTTCTATCTGCTCACTTGTCGTGTCGTCCAGGGAATGAAGTCTAACTTTGAATATGGGCATGAAATGTTTTCGAACGCCGTTTAGGGCAACGGTTTGGCGCGTTTCATGGCGTGAAGGCTTCAGAGTCAACTTCTTAATTGCGTCTTTGGATATAAAAACTCCTATCAGAGCCTATGTCCAGATATGCCCATAATGTTACGTCTTGAACCCTCAGCAGAATGATGGCAGGCAAGGATTTTTCTTCAGAGTCAGGGGTGTATGAGGAGAATGTTGAAGTCCTAAATGTAATAACTGTCCTAGATGTAATAAACTCCTAAATGTAATAACATTTGGTCCTAAATGTAATAAAGCCCTAAATGTAATAACGTTAGGTCCTAAATGTAATAAGCCTCCAATGCAATCGTTTAACTGTGCTAACATTGAAATGTTAAAGTGACAGCTGTTGCACCAAAGAATCCTCTGACCTGTATTCATGGCATATTGCGGGCTCGCTGATATTAATCAGGGTCTCTTTATTTGCTAAAGACGTAGGTTGAGAAGCATTGGCTACAAAACCTTATACTGATGTGCTTTTGGCATCAAATTGACGGACGCAAAAGCAATGACAACGCTGATCAATAGCTCTCTTTATATCATGGGCTCAGACTCTCAATTAAGTGTAACAGATTTTGACGATATACTTGTGTGATCAGTGCTGAAGTTAACACTTCATGAACCAAATTACAAGGAAAAGGAAGTCCACTGACCTATACGTTAGACAAATTCCGGGCTCGTAAGTGCATTTTTTGTACTGTCTTTCCTTACCAGATTTGTATGGGTCTGCATAAAACATGTTCATAAGTGTTATTGACCAAGCGTGAGGTCAAAATGGCTGGATATTGGGCGAGTTCTTTTTTTTTTTGTTTTGTTTTGTTTTTTTTTTTTGCGTTTTTATGGACTGAGACGAAGTCTCGGTCCGTAAAAAAGGTAAAAAAAGAACGAGGCTAACATCCAGTCATCTTGACCGAACAAGCTTGGTCAAGAGAGTTTGTATTCTCTTGGCTTAATCATTAAAGGATTCATTGTATAGAAAAAGATCTCGCTTTGATAAGAATCAAGAATGGCTTGTTTATTTCGAGAACCGATAGTGAAAGCCAACTGTGTTTGCAACACAATAAACCCAAGAGGGTCGTTTATTTTTCTTCTATGTATATGCCGATATTGTCCAAAAGTTACGAACTTTGTAAGTTTTCTTGCGTGGGGTCAATACGGGGAATCCAAAGCGGGTGAGGGTAGGCCCATCATGCCCGCTCAGGTAGCCAGTCAGAACACAGGATTCACTTCATCTTGCTCGCACGCGCTGCTAGCTATATGATAAAGTGACTTACAGAGCAAGATATCTACTGACCGATCATATATTATTCCATTTCACGATCACAGGTCTCGACCTGTTGCCTTTTTTCCACGCAAGAGCATTGAGCTACAACATTCAACGCATGATGGTCAGTTGATGGTCTGATAAACCATTCATTTTTTTCCTTTAGCCCCTTATGACAGGTTCATCAGTTCCCGAACCGAAATATTGGGAAAACATATATTTTACAGTTGATCTCAAGTCTACATTTCATTTTTTGACTTCATCTCTTCTCCCTCCGTGAGGGGAGAAAATGAATAGATAAATAGATGAATGAAAAAGGAAAGCTCAACAGTTTCCATTTATAGTCATATGGTACATGAACTGATTACTGAGGTGGAGTAAAGCCATAGAGGGCTACAAATACAATATCCCAGGTTCAAAATTGAATAAATCAAGGTGGTCATTCTTAAAAACGAACTCAAATGCTTCATTAAAATCAATTGACACTGAATAGCATAGATGTGCAAAATTTCAGTAACACTATTGATGATAACACTTTTCTTTTGGATTAACATGTGACACAGCGAAATCATTCAGACTGCTCTAAAATGGTGCATCAGTACTTAGGACTTTAACACGAACGATAACATCAACAATAACATGCTAGTTCATCATCAATTGTAGTAAATTTCTTTTCCAAAAAGTCCTAATGATTACGTACCAATCGATTCCATCCTATTGAGCTTCCAGCCAAGCACAAGCCTACTTTAGGCTGGAAATAATTTTTTCCAACTCGATCAATAAACCGCTCAAAGGACCATACTTCGACTGCTGATATTTCTTATGTCCAGCAAGTAAAAGGACGCCCATTGATATCAGCGAGCCCGTAGTGTGATATGTATACTGGTCAGCGGTTTTTTGGTGCAACAGCTGCCACTTTAACATCTCAAGGTGGATGTCCGCCATAACAACAATGCACTGAAGGAGTTAAACGATTGCATTAGAGGCTTATTACATTTAGGACTAAATGTTATTACATTTAGGACTAAATGTTATTACATTTAGGACTAAATGTTATTACATTTAGGACTTTATTACATTTAGGACCAAATGTTATTACATTTAGGACTTTATTACATTTAGGACAGTTATTACATTTAGGCCTTCAACAGAGAACACCATGCTGTAACTCCTCAGGTTAATTAAGGCCTGGGTCACCCTGTCTTTAACCCATATTTTCATAAAATTTAGAATAACTTAGCTATTTTGCGAGAGATTTTTCTCATACTTGGCAGAAATGTGTATCACTGCCATCTCTCTCGGACTGAATTGTGGCAGCGTAATATGATACTCTCAACAGCCAAAAACAGTTAATTTAGGCGCCAAATTCGTCGGTTGCTTTCTTGAGCAAATTCCCACCACTAAACACAAGGCAAATCAAAATGCAGTTATCGCTATGAATATCTGAGACGTTTCTCATTGTTTTCCCACTTGGAATGGCTGCCAAAAAAAAGAGAGATGTGCTAGGCAGATTAAATCAAGTTTTGTCTCTGCGAAGCTGCTTCCTCTATCAGGGTTTTCGCCCGAAAACATCTTAGCCTTTACCTGGTTCCAACCGCTATCAACAGGTTCCTATTTATTTGGAAAAAAGACAAATTAAAACTGTTTAAGAGGTGGGAATTTTGAAAACTCGCAGTCACGTAATTCAACTTAGTGTCCGCCATTTTGACACGCGAGTCACGCGAGTGTTCAGAAGCAATAATTTAACGGCTGATAGACTACCAAATACTAATTGGAGCAATCTCAGAAGTAATACAGGCAAACTTTGTACACTTTTGATGATATTTATTTCTTTTTCTCGTTTTCTGAGGTCGATCGCCTTTGACAGTTCTAATAAAACACAATTGCAAATTTGGGCGGTAAGAATAAAGAACGTTTGTAATTTTATCCCAATTAGTATCATACAACGAGACTGAATTAATTTTGGCGCAAAACTTGAAAGTTATCGCACTGTTTCCTTGAAACTCTTCAACTCTTCTACTCGATAACGAGCTAAGTGTATTCGTGTGAAACGAAAATGTCTGTCATTTTTAATTGTGGATTTGCAAGAGTTGCTGTAAAGGAGAGCTTTCGTAAGGTTGGAAGTGCTTCGGTTGAAACTAACCCTAGTGAAAAGTGGAAGAACTATCTTGCAGCGTTCGAGGGTAACAGTCAGGAAGTCTTTGCGGTGGAACGTTCCACCTACGTCAAGAAATCCAAAGCAATTTACAGCTCTTTTCGAAAGATGAACTCAAAAGCCAGGGCCCAGTACCAAGACACGTTTTCATGGGTAAACTGGAAAGCTCTTAATACAGCGCAGAAGAAACAGCACACACTGTCAAATTGTGGAGGTTGTCAAGTGCACTATTATGCCATCCATAATTTTTTCCCTAGTGGATAAACTTTCAAAACCCGAAAACTTTTAAAAAAGGCCCTTATTGAAAGTGGGGTGAAGACACAAAGTAAAGTGAAACCAACGCAAAAAGCCATTAAAACTGCTGTAAAACACATTTATTCAAAAGTGAATGGCCACTTTGAGAAAATATTTAAAACAAGCTTTGCTGAAGCACAAACAAAAGTGAAGGAACTTCAGCTCCAAAAAAAGAAAGACGCAATTGAGAAAAAGCGGCAGCGTCGAGGGAGAGCACGCCAAGAAAAAAATAAAATCCAATGCTAATGTCTAGTCCATCTGGAGGAGGAGTAATGTTTCTAGTTACTTTGCAGTAATTTACATGCCAAACAATGAGATCAACAATCTTCACCTTTACTTGTGTTGCAATCTAGCATTTATTTAAGCCCACTCTCTATAAAATATTTGCCTTCATTTTCCAGTTTTTTAAAAGGAATGCAAGTACCAAATAATCCACTGTAAACTTGATCAATCATACTGAACTTCTTCCAACCAATGGAGAGAATATAATACTGGGAGAAGGATCCAATGGTCGATGCCTTCTGAGACAGTACACACGATTTGATATAAAGGTTGTGGAAAAACAGTCTCTCATGCAGGACACCACAGAGATAATGAAGGAGGCTCACATTATGCAGGCACTCGCACATAAAAATATCCCAACCATAATAGGTGTGCAGCTTCAAAAGCAGCCCATTTCCTTAATAATGGAGTTTAAAGGGGAGACAATACATCTGTAACAATAAGCAAACTATCGTCTTGTCAGAAAAACAGTGCAACAATACAGAATGTGCAAAGCTCACTCATATCAAATGACTGTGTAAATGCGTGACTTTCGAACTTGCGTGACATTTGCGTTACAGTTGGCCTTTGTGCCATTTGATTCCTTTAAATAGTTTTTCTCTCCCGCTTTCATTAATCGCCTGTTCATCCAAAGTTAATTTATAAAGTGTGATTTCAAGCCACGTATAGGGGACTGATATGTAAGTTGTTTTCGCCTTTTTTGTTGTTTATCTCGTTTCGAGCAAGCTCTTTCGTCTTTATTTGTATATATATTTTGTGTTTGCCGTAGCATTTGGTTCATTTATTAGTTCCTTTATTATGTTAGATTCATTTACGCTGTTAACTCGCCACGTGTTTAATTGAATACAATCTATTATATAAGTCCCTTTTTTAATTCGTTTACAGTTTACGAGATTGATTAAAGTTATGTCCCTGTAATATATTCCCTGGATTTGGTTGGCATTTTTCTCCGGTCACGATTTTCTTGGTATTTCATCGAGCCTTGATGTTCGTTTGCCGCAACAGACTGGTTAATTATTTCACATGATTTGACAGAAGCTTTTTCACATATTCACACAAAAGGCTTTCTTCACCGTGATTTGAAGGCTAATAACTTTCTTTTGAGTAACAAACATGGCTACATCATCGATTTTGGAAAAGCATGTGACAGCTCCTTTCCTCCTGCAAAGAATTAATGAAGCCAGTGATATTTTTTCCCTTGGTAAAATTCTGTTCAAAGTAGGTGTTAAGCAAAACATTCCACTTTTGGTTTCCATGGCTCAAGAATGTTTGGATGCCAGCCCTGTAAGAAGACCAACAACAACAGGCATTATGGCAACACTGGCTTCCATAATATCTCACTGAATACTATAAGCTTAAGCAGGGGTTTCACGGGCCTGACACTGGGCAGATTGACTGGCTGGGAACATAATTTTTCCTGCATGTTGTGACTGACATAAATCAGAATCAAAACATATTTTGCCTGCTTCCTTGTACATTTCCCATCACCTCAAAATCTTAATGAAACCTCTGCTTAAGAAAGTAATAATTGACACTCTAATCAGGTAAAGTGACCCTAGCCATGTCACGGCAGGAGTCTTTTTATTGGGCTTTGCAAGGTTAAAATTACAAATTATGTATGTGCATGTCTTTAGCAAGTTTATGTGTGCTCTTGGTCTAAACTAATTTTGTACTTCTGCTTTACAAATTGTGAATGAATGTTAGAGGGACATTTTTAATAATGCACAGATAAGGTGCTCTAGGGTCCATCAGGTACAAATTACTTCATAGGTCATACTCATGTCTATAATTTTACATCGCTGCTAGATAACATACATGTACCAATTTATTTCCCAATTCCTGCCAATTATTGATCTATGAAATTGAATTTAGGCAAGCAACTGGCAGATCAAACTTAAAATTATAAACCAGAGTTTTAACCAGTTAGGCCACCATAGCCTTCTAACAGGAATATTGACTTGGAAGAGCAACAAAAAAAGCAAGAAATACAATTTTAAAGTTTTCCTTTCTGACTTTGTAACAAGGGCAACCTATCCTGCTCTTAAGATGGCACATCTTTTATGAGTAGGGCTGAGAAGATGACACATCTTATACCAGTTTGTGTTTGCTCTTATCACAAAAAAAAAAACAGTGCCCCACTTGGGGCAACAGTAAGCACTGGTAATTAATCATGTCTTATCAACAAAGAGAGAAGGCTATGGTCAGAATCATATGCATGTATCAGAACTTTTGTGATGCATTTGAATTAAAAGATACTCCACTGGTGTAGTGAAGAGTATTTACATTCAAATAGACACATATATCAATTACAAGTCCATCATTGACAATGATTGTTGCAATTATTACCGGTCAAAACTTAAAAACCAAACTGTTGACTATAATTAAAACTGATATAACATGATTTAAAAACCAAAAAAATGCCTCATAAATAACACCATTAACATGCTTGTAATAAATTAGTTGTGTGGAATAACTGGAAGGACCTCTTTAAGAAAACAAATAGGGATAACAGTAAATAAAACTGGTTTTAATCAAGTAGATTCCCTTTGGAATCTGCAAGGGCTGGCTGGTTTTCTGTGTGAGTAATTAAAAATTTTATTATTATATATTTATAGCAATTCATTAGGGGACCTCGGAATAAACTAACACACATTAGTACAGCTTTTTTCCTCTTAGTTTTCAAGGGACAATTTATGACAAGACAATCTGCATCTTACATGTCAGCAATTAAACTTACCTAACAACTGCTTTGGGGGATTACGTTTGTCAGTAAATTCATCTACTTCTTGGAGAAATTGTTTCCAAAGCATTCAAAAGCCTAAATTTTGATAAACACCATAAGTTTACACATCATGATGTGATAGAGGATTTATCAAGCTAAATTTAATTTCAAAATTGAATGGTATATCCACAATGAAACTTTTTTCTATGTATTTGTTACAAAACATAGTACTTTTTTCTATGCAAAAGTTACAAACATTGTAAAACGCTATTGAGCTCTAGAAATGAGCGCTATATTATAAATTCATGTTGCATTGTATTTGCAGTGAAATCAATGAACATGTTGAGAGCGGTGTTTAAAAGTCTTCGTAGGTTCAAAAGGGTTCTCTTTGGCTTTAAGATAGCGATATCATGCCATTTTTTGAGGAAATGAAGATAGCAAAGAAAATGTTATTACCTTCTTTTGATGTCTTCCTCTAGATTGTCGGATTCACCAGCGAAGATGGGAAAAACCAATGCAAAGCCGGCACTTCAAAATGGCGGATGCCGTTCACGAACTACGCGATCTTGATTCCAAGTAACTATGGTTACTCGCGCAGTCCACGCGAATTCCGCGAACCTTGCTGGGGGGCACTGAAGGCGATAATCATTTTTGACCCAGGCCTTAATTAACCTGAGTCGGTCCATTTACTGATGGTTTGTCGTAAAGGCTTGTGTGGTATCCCGACTTGCACTTGAAACATGGGCGACTTCGGCCGTGGTTTGCCCCATGACCCTCATGCCTGCAGTTGTAACACAATCCATTTTCGTGAAATAAATTACGTCTTTTCTCTGAGGTGTTGTAAACATTGCAGAATTCCCCGCAGTGCCCGCCTCGACAGAAAAGACAGGAAGGAGCTCTAGGTTCACGCACGTTCTCCCTCTTTCCTTTTGAATACCAGTGCCTTTCTCTTGTCCGTGTGTTCCCCCTGTCAGCGGGAGAGGCGTCGTCCGTCTTGTTTCTTTTGAGTCATTTTTGCAGACTTTCAATCAATTCTTTCATGCCCTATTCCTACCATTTATCGTCAACTCTCACAAGGTCGGGTTTGACTTGAGGTAGTTTCTTCAACGTCGTCATTACGAATCCTTTTAACATGTCAGCCTCTTCCAAGGTATGCGAAGCGTCAAACTTTTTGCTTAACTGTTCATAGAATTCTCACACTTTTACGTAACTGTTCCCTTTCATTGGAGTCAAATTTACTATTTCGTCCATATGGGTGTTCTCCTTGCAATCTTTCCCATGCTGTCTTATACCCCACAGGATCCCGGGCTTAAGGTTGGAGATTTGTTCTCTTACCTTCGGAACGAACATCTCTAACAAACAGCCAAATTCCTCTTCGTCTGAGATCGGTCGAGTGTGAACTTGCGTGACGAACAAATTCTCGAATTGAACCGAGTCTGATGATTTCCCTCAAAAGGCGTAGTCTTTAACTTAGGGAGTTTTTGCGTGCGCGCCTTTTGCTGCCACTTCAATCTCCAACTTCTGTTCCGCTACGCGCAACTCAGTTTGAAACTCCTCCTCCCAGAATGCCTTCTCTTATTGTTGTCTTTCTCGTGTCACGCGCTCCTCCCGCCCCCGGTGAGCCTTCCATTCTTCCTCTCGATTTCGTCCTTCTTTTGTCTTTGTTTCGCCGAAAGCACTTCGAAAATTCTGTCCCTTTCCTGTATAAAACGAGCGAAGATGTTCTTCTTGTCCTTCTTCCATTACCGAACTTCTCGAGGCGAAACTCCAGAGTCCAACTTAATGCCTTCCAACTGTGGAACAAGACCGTAATTTTATCGCCGATCTGCTTCCCTGGTTTTACGGCAATTTCCATCTCCAAATAGTCGTTACTTTCAATTAGCTCGTCAACTGGCTCCGTGTAGTATTCCAGCTTTGTGATCTTTTTGTCAATGTTTCTCTGTGAACGCTCCATAGCATCTGCTACTTGTTCTCCCTCTTCCATGATCGCTAAATATTGTTTTCCACCGCTACGGCCGCGCGGTCAGTTCAAATCTTCTAAATTCCTACGTTGTTGTCTCCACAATAACCCTGATCCTGGTCACGGCACCACAAATTTACCGAGCTTATGGGGTGCACTCTTCTCTCAGTCGTCAAATAGTTGTTTTATTGTTTATCGTCGACATTCACCATCGCGTCTCTTATTTCACTTTTAACCTAAACCTGAATGCGTTAGTGCCATACCACGCAACTTCCGTTTAGTTAATAGTTATGATGCAAAAATGTCTCAAAAGAGGTCAATAGACGGTTATCTCCCTGCTATTTCTTGGAAAAATTTTCCGCTACTATCTACCACAGGCAGACAATACATAGGGGAATCCTTGATATCGTACTCATCATGAAACAACAGTACTATAAAGTATGTTGTTCATTTGTGAGATTCTTGTAATAGTGCTTGGCCATGGGTAAGTGTCCTGATAACAATTTTTTAATCTTTAAAGGTCAGTTGGCCAGCATGCCTACTATTGCCTATGGAAGAAAAAAGTGTGTCCTTGAGGGTAAGTAGTCGGAGAGAATCAAAGAGAGTGTTCGATTAGACTTTGATCTAAATGTTTTAGAGTCGGAGTGGTAAAAGAGAAGAGCGAAATTAATTTTGTGTAAGGGTGATTGTAATAGATAGACAAAAGGGGAGATCAGAAGAACATGTCGAGAGTCCTTGTTGCATTTCGCTAAGCGTGGCGCACTCAACAGATTTACGCCTTGCGTGGCCTATGACGCTCTTCACTTTGTAGTTTTCTATAATCGTCAGGATACTCTCCACTGAGCTTGTGTTTCCCCATGAGTGTGTTCATAAAAACCAGACCTCAACTGTTTAAGAGAAAGAGCTCGCATTGTCCGCATGATCCGCAGCATGGTTTTGTCTTTCACTCGATGACGATGTTGAAAATGAGGATGATGAAGATGATGATCATAACGACGCTGATGATAAATTCAGTTTGTAAATGATATAAATAGAGATAGATGGATAGAGTTTTGTACCGCTTTCTTGGAAACAATCCAATACAGCCGAATAACTTTTGAATTAAAACAATAGGAAAAATCAATGTGGTACAATATATTCAATACGACGCAAAAAACTCACCTTGGAATAAAGCAACGAGCTCTAAGTATTCGAAGCGTTTGTGCTCCAGGTTGTGAACAAGTGAAAATGACCTTGTGTCGCCAAGATTACCCAGCAACATCTTGCGCGCCTATTGAGAAAATGAACTGATTCCAGATTGCGCGCCTACTTTGATCAAATCGAGATTTTTCCCCCAATACACCAAATTCATACTTGCAGTCATAAACGCGAGAAATTTTATATAATACCTCCTCGGCAGTTTCGGCTTAGGGAAGAAAAACATCCTATACATACCCGCGGCGTCTCTATGAAAACAGAATATCAGAGACCTCAACTGGCAGACTCACTCTCATAATACTAACTGCATTGACGCTTACGAAAAGAGAGAACATATCTATTTAAGCAGTACATAGTGGTTTCTTCCCGTAAACGTGATGCTATTGATGTGATTTATTTTGAGAATTTTAATGACTTATACTATGAGTTTGCTTTATCCTAGATCCCTATTACTTCTGGCTTTTTCTCCAGGCGGTTAATGGTTTATTCATCTCATTACTAAAAAAAAAGTGGATTTTAGAAGAACGGTCTTTGTCAAATGGCCCTCCGGCTCCTTGCACGCAATTCTTTATTAAAAAATAGTGTTTCATAATGAACTTCAAAGCTAATTCTTAAGTTTTCAGACATGTTGCATGAACGAAATCCACCTGTACTAATTAAAACGAAGAGCGCTTTTTCTAGCTAGAATTATTTGAATGATCAACTTTGCACCACTTTCATCGCCTATAAAATCATTAATTCGAGTGAAATGCAAATTCCCCCAGCGATCGCATTCGTGTGAAAGAGTACACGCATTTGCGTGTATTGAATGGTAAAGAACGAATTAGAATACACCCATTTGGGCACACGTGGCTTATTCGCAAGTACATACAGTGATATCCGTGATGATTCCCCTGATGAGGTTGTCCGTAAAATTCAAGGACAATATCCTGGTGTGGGCATAAGAATGCTTAAAGGTCATCCTAAAAGTCAAGGTCTCACTTTGCAAAGAGAAAGGAGTAGGCAGTCTTTACTCAGACTAGATCCTACTGCGGCTCTTCAAAGATGGCTTAAGTCGACCCGCCTTTTTTTAATTCTGTTCGAGGTTTTCCACGTACATAATAGGGACTTTAAGCAAAGCACGACGGCGACGGCAACGAAGACGTGGGAAAACAAAAGAGTTCATGAGTAGAACAATAGCTCAGCGCGAGCGTTTTAAAACTGTGTACATTTCCTAGCCGTCCTCTGCAAAATAACAACGTGAAATCATCAAAATTTGTGTGATCCGCGAAAGGAAACCCCGACGGCAAATCATTTAAGTTTCTATTTGGGACTCAACGCCGCTCTCATACGTTATGCTGAGTTTAACTCGCGGCGCCGTAAGAAATGGTGAACACATCCTGTCATTCGAGAAATTCTAGCTATAAATATATAGTCATTTTTAAATCGACGACTTCCTGGGCGTTGCCGTCCTGACTGCTAAAGGTCCCTAATGTACGTAGGGAACCTCGAAATAGATAATTCGCTAAAATGAGTTCCCTTCAACGTAGAAAGCGGTCATATAACAAGCAACGTACTGTGGAAGTAAGCTGAAGTATTTTTTGTGAGAATTTGACGTATTTTTTAATTCCTTAGAGCGGTCGTAAATATTCCCATAGAAACTCTTATAATTTAGCCATAACTGCTATTTCGTAAGATGATCTTCTCAAAGCTAGAACTTGGGCTGCCTGTGGTTAAACCTGATTAATTGGAAGTTTTAGCAGACTATTTGTGTGTTTCGAGCGCATGATTAAATGTTCTAATTGGATTTCAAAAGGCTTATATAAATGTTTGAATCACAAGTTGAAAGTTTACAATTAATATTGCAAGGTATAAGTTAATGTTTGTATGCTTGAATAGAAATTGATCAATTGAACTTTGGCGGTGTTGGAAAGCCATAGCTCTTTTAATGGTTTCTTTAAAAGTAGCGCACGTGGGAAGATTTTTCCGAAAGGGACCCTATTTCGTTGACAGTAAGATAAAGGACACAATTCAATAATATATGCGAACCTAATTGCAACTGAGATGGCGAGTGGCTTCCCTCACATAAAAACATATGGATATAATTTCATGTTAATTTTCCCTTAAAAACCCATGCAGAAATAAGTTGTCGAGGTTAAATCACAACAAACTAAAAGTGACAATCATTTTAAAACCCCAAAGAGAAGAGCTTTATTGTTATTATATTCCTAGATAAAAGGTTGAATACTGATACAGTGTTGAAGCTGCGCTTGACGACAAGATCAGATGCAATTATGACCAAAGAATGACCTGGAAATCCTTACGTTAGTCTCGTTAAAGGATAAACACTTTGAAAACAGGGAGGGGAGTTGTTTATTGCCAAATAAGTAAAAAAAAAGCTCTTCAAAAAAAGCCCAACACCGAGACATCTCGTAGCAAGGAACACATAGAACAAATACTACAAAGTAGCATCACTTACTTTTACCTTTTAGGCAGTTCAATACACAATACACTAAGGAACGGGGTCGTTCAGCCCGGCTGAAAGAGCGGGAGCTTTTCATAGATAATTTGATACCTATCTCATCATCTCATCATGTACCGAGGCTTCTCACCCAACCAATAAAGATCCCAACACCACAACCTGTATATAAAAGTTAAAATATCGGGAGGAAACAGACTGACTTAAAAACGTACCCTCAAACAAGACACCAAAATGGAATTAAAAGTCACTCCTGAAAAAAAACTACTCAAACACCAGTTAGCTCAGTCAGATCCTCCTTCTTCCACTCTGAGGAAACCTAATAGTATTTTGGCATGATACGCTTTCCGTGCGCATCACGGGCAAAGATTGGGCAGGTATCTAGAGGGAATGGCCAGGGTCCTGCTTTCTTTTCAGCTTCCTTGGAGATCTCATGAACCCTCTTCATCAACTTCTCGAATGCAGCTCGAACCTTAGGAGTAGCTGTCTTATCTCGCATTTCGGCCAGTTTGCCTACGTACTCACCCATGGTTGTCAGATTCTTGAATGGACATCCCTCTTTGAAACTAGGGCAGTTTCCGGTGATTCCTTTCATTTCATCAATAAGAGCTTTATATGGGCACACACCTTTGCCAAAAACTGGGCAGTTCTTGACGATCTCTTCAACAGTCAAAGAATATGGATACTGCAGGTTCAAGTGAAAATAAAGTTCAACTAGAAAAGAGAATATCCACCAGGAACCAGTATACAACAGCTCAAATAAATCAGCCGTGAGCTAATCACATTTTTCTTTACTTCAGGTAATAGATTCTGTAGAATGATTTATGTTTCGAGCTTTGCTTTAAAAGTGGGAAAAACTCTAGACAGTGACAATTGTGTGGCATTGCTTTAAAAACTAAGGAATGGAAAGAAATACCCGCACCTTTGCTACACGCTAGAAAGCTCTTTATCGATGGTTTCCACTTAACAATTTCATTCTGAAACGAAATTACTTACCACAGTGTATGCAGGTTTCAAAATCTCCTTTCCTGCATTGTCTTTAGCAAAGGGACAGCCACCCTTGAAGAAGCTTGGAGGGGAGACAGTTCCGTGCTCTACGTGTTTTTCCTTACTAAGAAAGACGACGTCCTTCAAAAACTCGATCCATCGAGCTTCGCCTTTGCACTGGTCACGCATCTGACTCATCATGTCTTGAAGCTCACCCACGGTCTTGCATTGTTTGAAAGGGCAGCCATTGTTGAAAAGAGGACATTTGGCACAGATGCCTTTTTTCTCTTGGGCAAGCTTGGCATATGGGCAGCCACCACCGAAAAATGCTGGGCAGTGCTTTGATATATAATTTATGGTGACGTCTGAAGTCTGAAAGGTTGAAAGAAAACGGAAAACTTATTAGGGCTTAACGAGGCGATTCCTAATTTATGATGGCCGGAATTAAAAACATTTACTATTTGCCGCTACACATATAGCAGGTCACAGCTGTTAGACTCTCAAAATCGTGCTTAAAAAGCGACCGAGAACTGTGTTTGTGGCCAGAAAGAGAGAGTTTTGAGGTTGTGCACATCTCTTTAGGTACTTCTAATTTATTTCTTGAGTCCTCAACGATGTTATTATTTCTGTGGTGTCTCACATTTAAGTCACTGCATAGGTAAACAAGGTTCTATTTCGTCAACCTCACATATGAACCATGCACCTCACAGCCTCAAGGTGTTCTTTTTGTATCTTCCAAATTCGCTCAAATATATTCATCTCCACAAAGCTGACTAGGTTGACATCTTTTGAATGTAGAGTACAAACTTTTGCTTTGACTTTTCGATCAGCTTCTACTACAGCTAAAATTTTAACGCAGAGTGTGTTGTTCAAATACTACTTTAATCGCTGAAAATAGAAAATTTTGATATATTGAAGTTCACAAGGCAACCAAGTGGACAAGGCAACCAAGTGGACAATCAGACATGCTACTCTGGTATAAAGATTTAATAAATGCAACCGAGAAGTTAGAAGTCTCAGACCCAACGTTTCGACACTCTTGTTAAGTGCCTTCATCAGGGATGATCTAATCGCTCAACAAGAGGTCATTTTATATGCTTACTTTTTACCTGCCCTTTTTTCTGACGAGGTGTTAATAGGCGTCAGGTAGGAAGTCACCATCATCGATTTAAAGAAGCGTGGGCAGAGCTGATATGCCAGGCTTCCAAACAAAGGTGCTGATGGTAACGTCGATTAGTGATGATAATTTTAGACTTATTTCACTCTATTGCATGGTTAGTTAGGCATGTGTGCTCCTACAAAGCTGAATTTTCTTTTTCGCAAAAGAGGACCGCTTTTTGATGCTTTTTCAAACGTGTACCAAACCGAAGTTTGGTCTGTCCGATATACTCGTGATCACAGTCATTGCTCGGAATAGAATAAATAGCGTCAGTTCGTTGTTCTTTCGTAACAGGATTCTTTACCTTAGCAAAAATATGCCCTAAAGTCTGAAAAGGTTTTTGAGCAACTTTGACATTGTGGCTATTTAAAATTATTCCTTATAAGAAGTAACTAGCGACTGGTTTGACTGTTATTCCTTATTTTCAAGGTGTTACGGAACACATCGAGAGAATTTTGAATAGCTACAACATTAAAGTGCCTTTGACACGGAAAATTTCTTTTCACGTAAACATTTTGCTTATTGTGTGCACAAACCAATTCCGATAGAAGAAAAATGTCAAAACACTTAAAAATCGGTTTTTAGGGCCCTAAAGTGCTCGTACTTTGTCTTAGAAGGGTCCCGTGGACTGGTAACGAATGAGTGAGTGATGACGTAGAAAACAGTGAAAACTCTCAGTTGACACTAACAAATCTGTCACATTTCTTGTAATTTTGTATCAGTCAGCGTTGAAATACTCTTGAAATAATGTCCGATAGTGATATCTACCTACCCTCAGCAAGCTCTACCAAGAGTTGTGATTCATCGCACTCAAGTAGTAAAGAGGAAATAGAAGTTAAAGGTACGGTTCAGCCCTGCGAAAAAGAGAGGCGCGTGCATCAAACGAAGATTTCGACGAAGAGTGACGAAGATGGTTTCTCGTCCGCGGTGTTCAGGTTAAGATTAGAACAAAAAAAACTCCCCTTACTAAATGTTTAGTTTGATGCGTTCGTATGTTGTTTCCTAAGGCGAAATCTATGTTCAGAATGGGTCACTGTGTTCGGTTCTGTTGCCATAATATTTTATTCCTTCGCATTAAGTGCCGCGAAAGTTCCCCCAGGTCAGTGATCTCGAGTTTCGTTACTGTAGAGTAATTCTCTTCGCAAACCAAAAGCTAAATTTTCACGAAAGAATCAGCTGTATCACGAGGCACGGTGATTTTTTCGCCGAGAAGTCATCTGACAGTTTCACTGCAAGTTGCTCCTTTCCTCGGAGAATGCAAAGGCAGAGGCTATCGTCGTCGACCCGGTCAAACGGAAAACGAGTGAGTTTATAGTCATCTGTTTCAAGTTAATCTCAATTAGGGATTTTAATAGAGAAAAACTTTCTTAGTTTAAGTGCAGCATTGCCATATGACCCATTTCGCTCAATGGCAAATAACTGACATCAGTGTTGTAAACGATTATTTCGTACACATGGACTTTCACACGGCGTTTGGATTCGCTACCATGTAATTCAATAAAATAGTTTTCTTTTAAAATTTACCTCGTTACAGTGCTGTTATTACCGGTATATGTGTATTATTCTTGAAGCTAACATCATTTGGCGCTCCAGCCACGCAGTACGTTCGTCTTTTTTTCTAGATTTCTCTTTTCTCCATCATAGTTGCCGACGTGTCTTCACAGTTTTCTACGTCACAGCTATTTAACATGATCGCGCTTTGGCCGCGCGCTTATTGGGGACACTTTTTGGCCGCCAAATCGTACTTTCAATGCGCAAAAAAATGGTCAAGGATAACTCGCTAGGCACTAAGGTCGGTTATTTCTAATTTCAAATACAGCTATCAACCAGAAAATGCGAAATAAAATTTCGTGCCATAGGTACTTTAAAGTTGCTCAAAAACCTTTTCAGACTTAAGTTTTATGAGCGATGGATTACATGACAATGATTCCTTTTGCGGATGACCGAGCAAGACGAAAGACGAAACTGGCGGGACATCAAGATATTGTTTATTGTTATAAAGAATTTCGTCTTGCCGGTTAGAAAGTGTTGGCTTTCAACGTTCTATGGCTACAATTTGAACGACTTTATCATCTACCTAACCAGGGGCATATCTTCTGTTTGTTTGCTTTAATGACTTAATAGCGGACATGTTGAATTGAATTAACGTAAAATGGACTAAGAAACTTCTCGATTATCAATGGGTTCATAAAAAGCCTGTGCCTTTGTCTTCTAGCTAATTCCCCTGTATTCTGGAAAGTCAAAGGTATGCAAAGGAAAGTTCGAAAGCGCAACATTTCAATATACTGTTTCTTGAAGGCTTGCGAGAGAACGGAACAGGTTCTCATCGTTTAGGTTTTCCTCATTTTAAACTCTATCAGTTGACATAAAACGACTGTTGGTAAGCCTGGCAGCAACGGTCTTACTTGGTCAGTTCCACACGACAATTCGAAAATAAAATTTGATTCATTCATGAGAAAACATTACTTTCATGAACTTCGCTTTTTTTTTCGCTTTTGTTAGTCGTTCAAAGAGCTCATTCTCTATGTAATTGCTGCTTTTTTCTATCCTACAAAAACCATGTAATGGATGGCATTATAAAAGACAGTAATTAGGGAGTGTCACACAGATTAAACATCAAATGCTATAGCATTTGCTCCTTGATAAAAATTTGAGACAATATTAAATCGAACCCCTTAGTCAACCTCACGACTGATTCACTTACTAGCTTAGTTGAAGCCATGAAGAGCTCTAAAATTTCTTGCAGAAAGACTTTCTTGCAAAAAGACTTCAAAGACTCGTAAGCTTTAGTAGTTCACACTGTTACTGACTAGCTCAACTGACTATGCTGGGGTTTCGTGTATCAATTTAAAAGTAAAATCGAGGCAAATAACAATGGATGATTGACGGATCAAAACAGGTTGTTCTCGATCAAACAGGTTTTTCCATACAGGGTGCGATGAATCATTCAGTTCAAAAAAAGGTGATACATCGAATCGAAACTCGATGATTCATGTTTCGAGATTTGCTCTGAAAGTGGGAAAAACACTACACAGTGACAATTGTTTGGCAATGGTCTAAGAGAAAGAAAACGAAAAGAAATTGCCACACTTTAGATATTCGTTAGAAATTAAAGCTTTTTATCGACGGTTTCCATTTAATATTTTTATCATGAAACCGAAATAACTTACCACAGCGTATGCAGGTTTCAAAATCTCCTTTCCTGCAGTGTCTTTGGCAAAGGGGCAGCCACCCTTGAAGAAGCTTGGCGGGGCGTCAGTTCCGTACCCTACTTGTTTTTCCTTACTTAGAGAGACGACGTCCTTCAAAAATTCAATCCATTGAGCTTCACCTTTGGACTGGTCACGCATCAAACCCATTATGTCTTGAAGCTCACCCACGGTTTTGCATTGTTTGAAAGGGCAGCCATTGTTGAAAGGAGGACATTTGCCACAGACGTCTTCTTTTTCTTGGGCAAGCTTGGCATATGGGCAGCCACCATCGAAAAATTCTGGGCAGTGCTTCGATATGTAATCTACGGTGACGTCTGAAGTCTGAAAGGTTGAAAGAAAAACGGAAAACTAAGGCTTAACGAGGCGATCCCTTATATATGATGGCTGGAATCTAAAATATTTATCATTTACCGCCGTACATTTAGCAGGTCATAGCTATTAGGGCAATATAGTTGTGAGGTTAGCGAGAAAATGATTGACCCAAAGCACTTACAAAATCATGCTTACAAAGCGACCGAGAACTGTGCGTGGCCAGAAAGAGAGAGTTTTGAGGTTGTGCACATCTCTTTAGGTACTTCTAATTTATTTCCTGAGTCCTCAACGATTTCATTATTTCTGTGGTGACTCACATTTAAGTCACTGCATAGGCAAACGATGCTCTATTTTGAACCATGCACCTCACAGCCTCAAGGTGTTCTTTTTGTATCTTCCAAATTCGCTCAAGTACATTCATTTCCACATGGCTGATAGGGTTGACATCTTGTGATTGTAGAGTACAGATTTTGCTTTGACTTTTAGATCAGCTTCCACTACAGCTAAAATTTTAACGCGGAGTGTGTTGCTCAAATACTAATTTAATCACTCGAAATAGAAAGTTCTGATATATTAAAGTTCACGAGGTAATCAAGTGGACAATCAGACATGCTTTGATGCTACTCTGGGTTGAAGTTTAATGAAAGTAACCGAGAAGTTAAAATTCATAGACCCAACGTTTCGACACCTCTGTCATGCAAGTGCCTTCATCAGGGGTGATCTAATCTCTGCAACAAGAGGTCCTTTTATTTGTTCACTAATTAGCTGCCCTTTTTTCTGACGAGGTGTTAATAGGCTTCAGGTAGTAAGCCGCCATTATCAAAATTAAAAGATGCGTAGGCAGAGTTGAGATGCCAGGCTTCCGAACAAAGGCGCTGGTGTTGATGTCGAGAATGTTAAAATTCTAAAAGATAGGTGTAAAATGAAAATTTTAGACCTATCCCAGCTAGTTGTATGGTCAGTTAGGCATATGTGCTCCGACAAAGCTGAATTTTCTTTTTTGCAAAACAAGACCGCCTTTTGATGCTTTTTCAAACGTGTACGAAACTGACGTTTGGTCTGTCCGATAGACTGGTGATCACAGTCATTGCACGAAATAGAATAAATAGCGTCGGTTCGTTGTTCTTTCGTGACAGGATCCTTAGGTTTGGCAAAAATATGCCCTCAAGTCTGAAAAGGTTTTTGAGCAACTTTAACGCTGTGGCTATTTAAAATTCCCTCAATGAGAAGGAGCCAGCGACTGGTTTTGCTGTTATTCCTTACTTTCTAGGTGTTAGGGAACCCATCGAGAAGTTTGAATAGCCACAACCGTTAAAGTGCCCATGACACGAAAATTTTTTTTCACGCAAATATTTAGCTTATCATAGGCTGGTTTGTACATAAGTCATATGTACAAACCAATTCCGATAGAATAAAAATTTCAAAACACTGAAAACTCGGTTCTTTTGGGCTCTAAAGTGCTCGTACTTTGTCTTAAAAGTGTCCCGTGGACTAATAACGAATTAGCGGGTGATGACGTAGAAAACTGTGAAAACTTTTAGAGACACTTACAATTTTGCCACATCTCTTGTAATTTTGTATCAGTTAGCGTTGAAATACTCTTGAAATAATTTCCGATAGCGTTATCTACCTACCCTCAGCAAGCTCTACCGAGAGTTGTGTTACATCGTCCGCGGTGTTCAGGTCAAGCCTGAATGTCAAGTTTGTTGCGTTTGCGTTTTGTTTCTTATGACGAAATCTATGTTAAGAATTGGTGGCTGTGTTCGTTTCAGTTGCCATAACATTTTATTCCTTGTATTGACGATCGAAACGCGTCCATTTTGGCCATACAGTTACAAGTCTGAAACACTGGAGAGTCGTATGATTCGTTCGAAATAATTCTCAATGCGGACATGGCTCTGCCTCTCCCTATTGGTTATCAAATGAAACAATAGAAATTCTTCATCTCCACAATTTCTTGCTTCTTGTGGTATTGAATCATCGGCAAGTTCCTCTATGAACGAAACAACAGCTGCTTTATACGCGACGGCCATCTTGTTTTTGTTTTTAAATTTAGCGCGCGATTCCGTTGACGCACTCTTCAACTTCGCGCCTGCTGTCACGGTGACTGTTCATCGGATCAGCTGCGTTCCTTTGATGCAACTGTGTGATTTTGGATCACAAATACTAATCCGGATCCTCCCAAAGGAACGCACCCTCTATCAAAGCTCTGTAACATGATCGTTTTAGCCGCACGCCTAATGGCATGGGACACTTTTTGGCCGTCAAATCGTACTTTCAATGCACAAAAAAATGGTTAAGGATAACTCGCTAAGCGCTAAGGTCGGTTATTTCAAGTTTTGAATACAGCTATCAAACAGACAATGCAAAATAAAATTTCGTGTCGCAGGCACTTTGAAGTTTTTCGAAAACCTTTTCAGAAAAAACCTTTTATTTAGGGCTTAAGAGCGACAGATTACATAAAAATTATTCCTTTTGCGGTTGACTGAGCAAGACGAAAGACGAAACTGGCGACACATCAAGATTTCGTTCATTGCTATAAAGATAACGTCTTGCCAGATAGAAACTAGGGGCTTGCAACGTTCTATGGCTACAATTTGAACGACTTTATCATCTTCCTAACCTGTCGCATATTTTCTGTTTGTTTAGTTCTATGGTTTAATGGCGGACATTCTGAATTGAATTAAATTAACATGTAATAGGAAACCACTTGATTATCCATGGGTCCCTACCAAGCCTGTGCCTTTGTCTGCTAGCTAGTCCCCGTGTTTAAGTGTTCTTGATAGTCAAAGGTATGCAAAGGAAAGTTCCTATTAAATTTTTTAAGGTTGTTTGGGCCGAGATACCACTGAAACTGGTTGCAAAGACCAACCATGGCGTAAGTAGCTTTAATATAAAGAGACGAAAACAAAAAGTGAATTGTCAAGCCAATACAATACTACTAACTAGATTTCTACATCGAATACAATCAAGAAGAAGCACGAACTGCTTCCTGAAGCTTGCGGGAGAACGGAACAGGTTCTCATCGAAAAAATTACATTGTAATCCAGGTTTTTTTCTTTTTACACTCCATCAGTTAAGATAAAAAAAGATTGTTTGTAAGCTTGGCTACAACGGTCTAACTTGGTTTTCCATACGACAACTCGAAAATAAAATTTGATTCATTAACGGGGAGAAAATATTGCTTTCGTGAACTTAGCTCTTTTTTTGCTTTTGTAAGTCGTCCAAAAGGCTCATTCTCGATATGATTGCTGCTTTTTTTCTACCCTGACAAAAACAGTGCAATGGACGACAATAATAATAAAATCATCATTCGTCAATCTCTGTTAGGATACAAACTAGCACTTGTAATATCTCCTTGGGATAAAAGAGTTTCAAAAGTGCAATATTCTTATTAGAAAAGACAGTATTTAGGGAGTGTCACACAGATGAACAGTAAATGCGATAGCTTTTGCTCCTCAACAAAAATTTGAGACAGTATTTAATCGAACCCCCCGGTCAACCTCGGGACTGAGTCACTTACTAGCTTAGTTGAAGCCATGTAGAGCACTAAAATTTCTTGCAGGAAGACCTTCTTGCAAAAAGACTTCAAAGACTCGTAAGCTTCAGTAGCTCACACTGTTGCTGACCAGCTTAACTGTCTATGCTGGGGTTGCGTGTATCAATTCAAAATAAAGTAAAATCGTAACAATGGATGATTGACGCATCAGAACAGGTTGTTCTCTTTCAAACAGGTTTTTCTATACAAGGCGCAATGCATCATTCAGTTCAAAAAACGATACATCGAGTCGAACCTCAATAATCCGGACCTCGATTATTTGGATTTCTCGATTAGCCGGACTTTTCTTTGGTGTCAATTTGGCATGAACTTTTATTAGACATGATTAAGATCCGTAGCCATATTCTTTTCAAAACTACAGCGTTGAAAAGTGAAGTAAAGGCGTTTGCGAGGTTTTCACAAAGTAAAAGCAGCGTTCACACGCGTCGTAACTAATAAAGAACATTCGAATAAGATCTGATTGTTTAAAGTTGCTTATTTCACGTTCTATTGGCTTGTTCGGTGTGATATGCAAGATAAACAAGCCACACAGCGTCACGAATGTTTATTCACGATCTTCATGTCCTAAAAGCGTATGCGATCCGTTCCTTCTATAAAAGATAAGCAGTCTATAAATTTACGATCAGAGAAAGAAGAAAAAGGAACCAATTTGTCAGCTGAATAAGGGGTTAGTACGGAGCAGATATCTGATATTCGCAAGAACAAAAAAGGGATCTTCTTAAACTTATCAATAATTCATAAGTTTGACAGCCAATTAAAAAACTGGCTAAATTCATCACTTACAAGAGTTTTGATATCGCTTGAAAACACATGAAAACCACGTGTGTTTGATCACATATCAAAACCACATCTGGTTTTTATCTGTCTTCTCACTGAAAATCAATATTCAGGGTCAGACAGAAACAAATTGAACACAAAAACAATACTTCAGTTTAATTAATCATTATTATTAATCGACTACACTTCCTGTACATTTTTTTTTTTTTGGTTAACAAAAATGTTTACATCACAATTCGTGAACGAAGAAGCATTCAAAAATGAAAAACCTGTCATCTGTCACAATTTAATTCTTCTTCCTTTTTTTCTGTCTCCGTTTCTGCTCCTAAATAAAGCTAATATCATGAGAAACTTTCTTCTCACGTGTTTTCTCAGAAGCAAATAATGCATTACAACTGTGCCGGTTCTCTCTTTAATTAATTTCTCTTCTACACCACCATTAAAGAGTTAAGGAACACGAGTGACGCGCAAACAATGGGCCGTTTTTCGCTTAATTCCCGAAGCCTTGCACAAATTCGGCAAAATAGAATTCTAGGTGTTGATCTCTACGGGATTATTCTCAAAAAACACCATTCTCGACTCTTGCCTGAAATAGTACACTTCATTCCTTATGAAAAGGGTTTCAGCCAATCTAATGAACAATTGATAAAACCGTATTGAACATCGATCATACTAGTGACCTAAGCAACTGAAGGATTTAATGTTTTGCTTCCCACAGTTTCTTCTAAATGCCTTTGGATGTCACAGATAATTCTATTAAGGGTCCTTGCTGGATGCACCTTTCCTTCACTATTCGCAACCTCCTAGACAAATTTACCCAGCCAATAATTTAAAGTGTTGGCATCCATATTTGCCAAATCTCTACTCAACGACTTGACTTTGTACAAATCTCCATAATCTTTAAAAGCGCCACCAGCATCAAGTACAGGAACTTTAACTTTCCTATTCACCCGCCATTCGTGAGAAATGGTAATCGCCCATTTGGTTAGGTAGGCATTTGACTTAGGGATACTCCCTTAAATCAATTTTGATTCTTCTTACCCAGTTTTTGGAGAACAAAAACGGCTTACGGTATTCATTGCAGAAGACTCCGCCATCTTCACTCCCACATGACTTACGACGGACAACAACAAATTTCCCACGTTTTGATTATTTCTTGAGTACATAATCTCATGGGAAATTAGAGCACTGCAACAATACACCCTAATTACTGCAGAAGTGCGAAAATTTTTGGAAGCCAGATCAAAAACTCGAGCGTCGTGTTTGAGCGGGGTCTCCAGACACCTCGAAACAGTAAAAGCACTCGGCCTATGGTCTCGCACTTTAACCTGTTTCTCAGTGTCTGGACACCCCGCTCAAAACCTCACACTCGGTTTTGATATATTACACGAAGTTTGCTGACAACTTAGAAACCAGCCAAGGATTGAAGCGTAAATCGCTGAAAGTTGCACATGATGAACAGCTCGATAAAGCCCTGTATGTCTGGTTCATCTGGCACTCCAGTTTCTGGTCTCCTTTTTCAAGAGAAAGTAAAACTGTTACAGCCAGCTTTACACAGATCCCACAGGTGGTAATTTTGGAGCCTCGACAGGATTGCTTGGGAAACTAAAAAATCGTCATGGAATTAGAAATCTAAGCATCCAAGGAAGGAAAGGGTTTAACCGCTGAGCAAATCTACACCGCTGTGGAGATGTTTTCCTGACAGAACCATGGTGTCATGGCGTGAAAAATCTACCCCTGGCTTCAAGAAATTAGAAGATCGCTTAACCTTCCTTGGTTATAACCATATAACCACAGGCACACATAACCTGAAGCCAGTTACGATTGGAAAATTTGCGAAGCCACGATGTTTCAAAAAACGCGTTATTGGACAGTCTTCTTTCGAAGATGAAAGTAGCGGCGACGAGGAAGATGAGGCCCAGGATCAGAAAGTTGTTTCGAACTCTAAAGCTGTTGAATGTTTCGAAAAGTGTTTATTATGGATGGAAATACAGAACAATGTTCAAGCTATCCAGATTGTGCAGCTTCGAAGAATGATGGAACTTGTTAAAATAACTGCGCATGGGGATATAGAAGAGATTAAAAATAATCCTTAGTTGTACACTACTCAAGAGGGTATAGAACAGATTAAAAATAACCCTCAGCTATACACTGCCCAAGAGGGTTTACAAGAGATTACAAATAACCCTCAAGTATACACTACCCAAGAGAGTATAGAAGAGATTACTAATAACCCTCAGGTTAACACTACCCGAGAGAATATAGAAGAGATTACAAATGACCGTCAGGTCTACCCAAGAAGTAGAAGAGATTAAAAGTAACCCTCTAGTATACACTGCCTAAGAGGGTATACAAGTGATTCAAAATAACCCTTAGGTATATAAACTGCCCAGGAGAGGATAGAAGAGAATAAATTAAAATAGCCCTCAGGTATACACTGCCCAAGAGGGTAAAGAAGAGATTAAAAAATAACCCTCAGCTATACACTGCTGAAGAGTGTACAGAAGAGATTTAAAATAACCCTTAGGAATACACTACCCAAGAGGATATAAAGGAGATTAAAAATAACCCTCATCTATACACTGCCCAAGAGGGTATACACGAGATTCAAAAGAGCCCTTGTTTATACACTGCCCAAGAAGGTATAGAAAACATTAAAAATAGCCCTCAGGAATACACTACCTAAGAGGGTATAAAAGACATTAAAAATAACCCTCAGATATACACTGCCCGAGAGGGTATACAAGAGATTTAAAATAACTCTTAGGTATACAATGCCCAAGAGGGTATAGAAGAGGTTAGAAATAACCCTTAGGTATACACTGCCCAAGAGAGTATAGAAGAGACTCAAAATAACCCATAGGTATACACTACCCAAGAGGGTATACAAGAGATTAAAAATAACCCCCAGGTATACACTACCTAAGAGGGTATAGAAGAGACTAAAAGTAGCCCTCAGGTATACACTGCCCAAGAAGGTATGGAAGACATTAAAACTAACCATCAGGTATACAATGCCCAAGAGGGTATAGAAGAGGTTATAAATAACCCTAAGGTGTACACTTCCCAAGAGAGTATAGAAGAGATTAAAAGTAACCCTCAAGTATTCACTGCCAAATAGGATATAGAAGAGATTAAAAATAACCCTTCGGTAGATACTACTCGAGAGAGGATAGAAGAGGATAGAAGAGATATATACACTGCCATAGAGGGTATAGAAGAGACTGAAAATAACCCTCAGCTATACACTGCTCACAGGGAAATAAGAGAGATTTAAAATAACCCTCAGGTATACACTACCAAAGAGGGCATTGAGGAGATTAAAAGTAACCCTCAGGTATACACTCCAAAAGAGGTTATTGAAGAGATTGAAAATAACGCTCAACTATACACTACCTATGAGGGCATGCAAAAAACCCTAGGTATACATTACCTGAGAGAGGGTAGAAGAGATTAAAAGTAGCCCCGAAAGTATACACTGTCCAAGAAGGTATAGAAGAGATTAAAAATAACCTTCAGCTATACGCTGCCCAGGAGGATATAAAAAAGATAAAAAATTACTCTTAGGTATACAGAAACTACCCAAGAGGGTATAGAAGAGATTAAAAGTAACCCTCAGGTATACACTGTCGAAGAGGTTATAGAAGGGATAAAAAAGAACTCATAGGTATACACTACCCAAGAGAGTATGGAATAGACTAAAAGTAACCCTCAGGTATACACTGCCTAAGAGGGTAGAGAGGAGATAAAAATAACCCTCAGGTATACACTGCCCAAGAGAGTATAGGAGAGATTCAAAGTAACCCTCAGGTATACACTGCCAAAGAGGGTATAGAAGAGATTAAAAATAACCCTTTGGTATACACTACCTGAGAGAGGATATAGAAGAGATTAAAAGTAACCCTCAGGTATACACTGCCGAAGAGGTTATAGAAGGGATAAAAAAAGAACTCATAGGTATACACTACCCAAGAGAGTATGGAATAGACTAAAAGTAACCCTCAGGTATACACTGCCAAAGAGGTTATGGAAGGGATAAAAAAAGAACTCATAGGTATACACTACCCAAGAGAGTATGGAATAGACTAAAAGTAACCCTCAGGTATACACTGCCTAAGAGGGTAGAGAGGAGATAAAAATAACCCTCAGGTAAACACTGCCCAAGAGAGTATAGAAGATATTGAAAGTAATCAACCCTCAGGTATCCACTGCCAAAGAGGGTATAGAAGGGATTAAAAATAACTCTTTGGTTTACACTTCCCAAGAAGGTATAGAAGAGATTAAAAGTAACCCTCAGGTATACACTGCAAAAGAGGGTATAGATGAGATTAAAAATAACCCTCAGCTATACAATGCCCATTAGGATATACAAGAGATTAAAAATAACCCTTAGGTATACACTGCCCAGGGGAGTATAGAAGAGATTAAAAGTAACCCTCAGGTATACAGTGCCCAAGAAGGTATAGAAGGGATTAAAAGTATAGCCCTCAGGTATACACTGCCCACTAGGGTATAGAAGACATCAAAAATAACCCTCAGCTATACAATGCCTATGAGGGTATACAAGAGATTAAAAATAACCCTTAGGTATACACTGCCCAAGGGAGTATAGAAGAGATTAAAAGTATAGCCCTCAGGTATACACTGCCCAAGAAGGTATAGAAGACATTAAAAATAACCCTTTAGGTATACAATGCCTAAGAGGGTATAGAAGAGTTTAAAAGTAACCCTCAGGTATACACTTCCCAAGAAGGTATAGAAGAGATTAAAAATAACCCTTCGGTAGATACTACCCGAGAGAGGATAGAAAAGATTAAAACTAACCCTCAGGTATACACTGCCAAAGAGGGTATAGAAGGGATTAAAAATAACCCTCAGCTATACATTGCCCACAGGGAAATAGGAGAGATTGAAAATAACCCTCAACTATACACTGCCTAAGAGGATATACAAGACATTAAAAGCAACCCTTAGGTATACATTACCTAGGAGAGTATAGAAGAGATTATAAGTAATCCTCTGGTATACACTGCCTAAGAAGGTATAAAAGAGATTTACAATAACCCTCAGGTATACACTGCCTAAGAAGGTATAGAAGAGGTTAAAAATAACCCTATATTGTTACTTATTATGATACTGTACATAGTTTTTTCTATTAATTTAGTAATAGTAGGTGTCCCCAATTAGCTCTATGAGCTAAATACATTGACACGGTAATAAAGATTTTATTATTATTATTATTATTATTATTATTATTGGGTGTACACTGCCCCGGAGCCCTAGAAGGGCATAGAGGAGATTAAAAGTAACCCTGAGGTATACACTGCCCCAGAGGGTATAGAAGACAATAAAAATAACCCTCAGGTATACACTACCCAAGAGGGGACGAAAAATTGAATTCACACCAATTAATGTCAGATGACTGCTCTTTATTGGGATTTTTTATTTTGACAGAAAGTTGAGGCATCCACCGCCAACTTATATAATTTTAAATAATTTTATCAAAACACCCACGGAATTTAGTTTATAGATAAACTTTCTGTTACATAACCAATGACCAGTTTCTGTTCGGTTTATTAAACTGTCGCCTTTCGTGGATAAATTGCAGTGATATCCTAAATATGCAAGAGGTTAATAGTGGCGAGGAGACTGACAAGGGTCATTTAGTAGGACTGTTCATGAATATGATAGCGATATCAGTGCAGTGCTGAGAGTGCACTTAGCTGAGAAGCCAACAAGTCAAAAATTAATACAGATAAGCTATGGTACAACTATAGTATTGTTCAGCAAGGACACGATATCCCAAGGCTATGAGGCTGAAATGATGATCAAAGTGTTTAACTTATTGACCTTATTCGAAGGTAAATACAGAGATATCCATGATAATTCCCCGGATGAGGTTGTTCTGAAAATTCAAGGACAATATCATGGTGTGGGTATAAGAATGCTTAAAGGTCATTCTCAAAGTCAAGGTCTCTCTTTGCAAAGAGAAAGGATGAGGCAGTCTTTACTCAGAGTAGATCTTACTGGGGTTCTTCAAAGATGGCTTAACTCGATCTGCCGCCGAATTTACTCTGTGCCATGTCCTCAAGCCCATTGGCATATAGATGAAAAAAAATTTTAAAAACTCTAAGGCACAAGTACTAAACCTTGAAAATGCCAAAGAAATACAGCAATAAACATTCTCAAACTTACCTTTGAATTGTTGTAAAATTGCAGAATAATTAATGCCACACGTACAAAGCACTCAAAAAGCAAAGGAAACGCAATTTGGTTTCCCACTCCTTTCGGATTTCTGAAGTCCCAGGATGTTGGCCCAATGCCACGGAGCGAACAGAGATGGAATGATATTTGCACTGAATATTGCTGATTGCATGTTTACATGAGCTGTTCGAATTGAATGTTTGCACTGAATGTTCGAATTAAATTTTGTTTATATCTTATGATCGACTTGCATGTTTACATTGAGTGTTTGAATTGAATGTTTGAATTGTATGAAATATTCGAGTTGAATGTTTACATTGAATATCGGGATTGAATGTTTGAATCGAATAAAGGATGTCCAAAAGGAAAGTGTTACTAATGTATTTGAATACCCAAGATGAAAGTTTCGTTAAAGAATGTGAAGGTTGAATTAAAAACCCGCTTATTTAAAGTTAATATTCAAATATTACTAGAGGGTTTGATGTTTATAATTAAATGTTAAACCTGATTCATTGAACGTTTTAACTGACTATTTGTGCGTTTGGAGCCTTCTAAAGACTCATATGAATATTTAAATCACAATTTGAAAGTTTACAGTTAATATTGCAAAACACAACTTGCATGTTTGAATAAAAATTGATCAATTGAACTTGGCGGTGTTATTTTAATGGTTTCTTTAAAAGTGGTGTACGTGGGAATTTTTGGAATGCATTCTATTTTGTTGACAGTAACCTTTAGATAAAGGACATGATTCAATAACGAACTTGATTACAATTGAGATGGCGAGTGGCCGCCCTCACATAAAAACATAGTCATGTTAATTTTTCTTTAAGAACCCTAAGCAGAAATAAACTGTCGAGGTTAAATCACCACAAACTAAACGTGAAAATCATTTTAGAGCCCCAAAGATAAGTGCTTTATTGTCATTCTATTCCTAGATAAAAGGTCGAATACTGTTACAGCGTTGAAGCTGCACTTGAACACATGATCAGATGCAATTATGACCAAAGAATAACCTGAAAATCCCTACGCTAATCTCGTTATAGGATAAACACTTTGAAAACAGGGAGAGGAGTTTTCTATTGCCATATAAGTAAAAAGGCCCAACACCGAAACATCTTATAGCAAGGAGCACATATGACAAAGTGGCATCACTTACTCAGGCGGTTCCATACATGCTACACTAAGGAATAGGGTCGTTACAGCCCGGCTGAATGAGCGGGAGCTCTCCATAGATAATTTCATACCTATCTCATCATCTCATCATATACCGAGGCTTCTCACCCAACCAATAAAGATCTTAACACCACAACCTGTATATAAAAGATAAACATTTTGGGAGGAAACTGACTGACCTAAAAACGTACCCTTAAACAACACACCAAAATGGAATTAAAAGTCATTTCTGAATAAACTACTTAAACGCCAGTTGGTTCAGTCTTTGTTTTTGACACATTTCAGTATATTTAATCGTTTAGAAGCTTTCTTATACATCTTAAAACTATACGATTTCTCCATGACATATTACTCTGCAAAGTTAAGCCTAAGTCAGTGTGAGACCCGATGTCTTTGACGACTAAGGTGTCAAGGTGTTCTGATACCCAAATCTCAGAGCTCGGACTAAAAGCTATGTATTGCAAAGCGGATAATTTAGATTTTGATATTGGGTGTGAAACGTATCGCAATACTTCAGGATTGAGACTATCCGGCAGTTATCTAAACACCCACGTAATGTAACTGACTAATAAGCTTTCTGTTACTTAACCACTGACCAGTTTCTGTTCGGTTTATTAAACTGTCGCATTTCGTGGATTAATTGCAGTGATATTCTAAAAATACAAGAGGTTTATAATTGCAAGGAGACTGGCAATGGTCATTTAGTATAGGTTTGTTCGGCAATAAATTAATACATGAATATGAAAGCGATCTTCACAGTAATGTACACTACTTAAGCAGTAGTGAAAATGAGGCTTGAAAAAATTTAGGCCTGCACGGGATTTGAACCCATTACCTCTGCGATATCGTTGCAGTGATACAGTGTGGGCATAAGAATACTTAAAGGTTATCATAAAAGTCAAGGTCTCACTTTTAAAAGAGAAAGGAAAGGGCAGTCTTTACTCAGACTAGATCCCACTGGGGTTCTTCAAAGATGGCTTAACTCGATCCGCCGCGGCCGAATTTACTCTGTGCCATGTTCTCGAGCCCTCTGGTATATAGATAAAAAGAAATTTATAAACTCTAGGGCACAAATACTAACCCTTAAAAATAAAAAAAAATACAGCAATAAACATTCTCAAACTTATCTTTGAAGTGCTGTAAAAATGGCAGAATAATTAATGCCACACGTCACACGTCCGAAGCACTCCAAAAGCAAAGGAAACCGGCAATTTGGAATGATGATTTGAACTGAATATTGCTGAATTTCATGTTTGCATGGAATGTTTGCAGTGAATGTTCGCACTGAATGTTAATTCACAATAAATGTTCGACTTGCATGTTTGCATTGAATGTTCGAGTTGAATGTTTACATTGAATATCGGAATTGAATGTTTGAACCGAATAATGAGCGTCCGACATGATAGTGTGATTAATATATTTGAATACCAAGATGAAAGTTTCGTTAAAGGACGTGAGGGTTGAATTAAAAACCCGCTAATTTCAAGTTACCATTTAAATGTCACTGCAAGGGTTTGATGTTTATAATATAATGTTTAACCTGCTTAACTGAAAGTTTTAACCGACTATTTTTATGTTTGGAGCGCGTAATTAAATGTTTTAATTGGATTTCAAAAGGCTTATGTGAATGTTTAAATCACAATTTGAAAGTCTGCAGATAATATTGCAAAGTACAAGTTAATGTTTGTGTGAATAAAAATTGATCAATTGAACTTGGCGGTGTTGGTTTAATGGTTTCTTTAAAAGTGGCGCACATAGGACGATTTTTCCGGAAGGCACCCTATTTTGTTGACAGTAACCTTTAGATTAAGGACATGATTCAATGACATATGCAAACTTGATTGCAGTTTACATAGCGAGTGGCCGTCCTCACATAAAAACATACTGACATAATTACACGTTACGTTTCCTTTAAGAACCCCATGCAGAAATAAGCTGTCGCTTTTAAATCACAGCAAACTAAACGTGAAACCCCGAAGATAAGAGCTTTATTTTTATTCTTTTACGAAAAGGTTGAATAATGTTACAGCGTTGAAGCTGCGCTTGAGCACATGATCGGATGCAATTATGACCAAAGAATGACCTGAAAGTCCTTACGTTAATCTCGTCATAGGATAAACACTTTGAAAACAGGGAGGGGAGTTATTTATGGCCAAATAATTAAAAACCCTCTCCGGAAAAAGCCCAACACCGAAACATCAGTAGCAAGGAGCACATATAGCAAAATACTACAAAGTAGCATCACTTGCTCAGGCAGTTCTACACACACTACTCTAAGGAATAGGGTCATTACAGCCCGGCTAAATGAGCGGGAGCTCTCCATAGATAATTTCATACCTATCTCATCATCTCATCATATACCGAGGCTTCTTGCCCAACCACTAAAGATCCCAACATGTAAAAAAGTTAAAATATCGAGAGGAAACTCTTAAACAAGACACCAAAATGGAACTAAAAGTCATTTCTGCAAAAAATCTACATATACGCTAGTTGACTCAGTCAGATCCTTCTCCTTCCACTCTGAGGAAGCCTAATTGTATTTTGGCATGATGCGCTTTCCATGGGCATCACGGGCAAAGATTGGGCAGGTATCTGGAGGGAATGGCCAAGGTCCAGCCTTCTTCTCAGCCTCCTTGGAGATCTCATGAACCCTCTTCATCAGCTTCTCGAATGCAGCTCGACCCCTAGGAGTGGCTGTCTTATCTCGCATTTCGGCCAGTTTGCCCACGTACTCACCCATAGTTTTCAGGTTCTTGAATGGACATCCGTGTTTGAAACCAGGGCAGTTTCCGGCGATTCCTTTCATTTCATCAGCAAGAGCTTTATAAGGGCACACACCTTTGCCAAAAATTGGGCACTTCTTGAGGATCTCCTCAACCGTCAAAGAATATGGATACTGCGGGTTTAAGTGTAAAGTTAAACTAGAAACGAGAATATTCACTAGGAACCGGTACACAACAGCTCAAATAAATCCGCCGTGAGCTATCACTTTTTTCTTCACTTTAGGTAATAGATTCTTTAGAATGATTCATGTTTCGAGATTTGCTCTGAAAGTGGGAAAAACACTAAACAGTGACAATTGTTTGACATTGTTAAAAAAAACTAGGGAACGAAAAGAAATTCCCGCACCTTAGTTGTACGTTAGAAAGCTCTTTTTATCGATGGTTTCCATTTTATATTTTCATTCCGAAACCGAAATTACTTACCACAGTGTATGCAGGTTTCAAAATCTCCTTTCCTGCATTGTCTTTGGCAAAGGGACAGCCACCCTTGAAGAAGCTTTGAGGGGAGACAGTTCCGTGCTCCACGTGTTTTTCCTTACTAAGAAAGACGACGTCCTTCAAAAACTCGATCCATTGAGCTTCACCTTTGGACTGGTCACGCATCTGACCCATCATGTCTTGAAGCTCACCCACGGTCTTGCATTGTTTGAAGGGGCAGCCATTGTTGAAAGGAGGACATTTGACACAGACGCCTTTCTTTTCTTGGGCAAGCTTGGCATATGGGCAGCCACCACCGAAAAATGCTGGGCAGTGCTTCGATATGTAATCCACGGTGACGTCTGACTTCTAAAAGGTTTAAACAAAAACGGAAATCTAAGGCTCAACGAGGCGATTCCTTATTTGTGACGGCCGGAATCCAAAACATTTACCATTTTCCGCCATACATTTAGCAGGTCGCAGCTGTTAGACCAATATAGTTGTGAGGTTAGCGAGAAAACGATTGACCCAAAGCTCTTACAAAATCATGCTTACAAAGCGACCGAGAACTGCGTTTGTGGCCAGAAAGAGAGAGTTTTGAGGTTGCGTGCATCTCCTCATTTATTTCCTGAGTCCTCAACGATTTCATCATTTCTTTGGTATCTCACTTTTAAGTCACTGCATAGGTAAACGGGTGTTTTTTCGTATTTCCAAATTCGCTCAAGTATATTCATGTCCACAAGGCTGTACAGATTTTGCTTTGACTTATCGATCAGCCTACCGCTACAGCTAAAATTTTAACGCGGACTGTGTTGCTCAAATACTACTTTAATCGCTCGAAATAGAAAGTTCTGAGTTTAACTGATTAGGCTCAGTTTTTTCAACAGTCAGTTTATTCATTAAAATGAAAAACTAAAACGATCAACTATAGTAATTTCATCTTATAAATACGTTGTTTCTGTATTATGTAAGAGCGATCGATTACATAACAATGATTAGTTTTTGGCGGATGACTGAGCAAGACGAAAGACGAAACTGGCGACACATCAAGATACAGTTTATTGTTATAAAGACAACGTCTTGCCAGATAGAACTGTGGGCTTGCAACGTTCTATGGCTACAAGTTGAACGACTTTATCATCATCTTAACCTGGGGCATATCTTACATTCTACTTCTAATACTTTTAATACAGTCAAGAGCAAGCACGACATTTCAATCTACTGTTTCTTGAGGCCCTGCGAGGGAACGGAATGTTTAGGTTTTCCTCATTTTGCACTCCACCAGTTGAGATAAAATTTGATTCATTAACGAGGAAAAAAAACATTGCTTTCATAAACTTAGCTTTTTTTTTGCTTTGTTAGTCGTCCAAAGAGCTCATTCTCATTGTGATCAGTTACTACTTTTTTTCTACCCTACAAGAACGATGCAATGGACGAAAATAGTAATAATAACATCGTGATTCGTTACTCTCTTTTAGGATACTTAGCATCAGAAGCGACTGATAATATTTCCTCAGGATAAAAGGGTTTTAAAAAATGCAATATTTTAAGTAGAAAAGATAGTATTTAGGGAGTGTCACACAGATTGAACATCAATACTACAAACAGCTCTAGCTCCTCAACAAAAATAAATCTGAGACAGTATTTAATCAAACCCCTTGGTTGACCTCAGGACTGATTCACTTACTAGCTTAGATGAAGCCATGTAGAGCTCGCAGGAAGACTTTCTTGTAAAAAAGAATTCAAAGACTCGTAAGCTGTAGTAGTTCACACTGTTACTGACTTGCTCAACTGATTATGCTGGGGCTGGGTGCATCAATTCAAAAGCAAAAGCAAGGCAAATAACAATGGATGATTGACGCATCAAAACAGGTTATTCTCGATCAAACAGGTTTTCCCACACAAGGCGCAATGCATCATTCAGTTAAAAAAACGTGATAATGCCTTACCAATGTTTTTATAACGCCTGCAATTTTGTCATCAAAATTTCTGATTATTCGTATCAATACGAGGACCGTCCAAATCTTGGTTATTTAAAACTCTTTTATTGACAAATTAAAAGATTGACTTATCACAAGAATAGACATATATTTGACCATCATATAAGGCACCACCAGCCCATCGACCCAATTCAGTGAGAACTTTTCGCTGTACCTGCACCAGTTTTAACAAGTGTTCAAATCCAGTCATTACCTAAAACTGGATTCAGCTTTGCCGTTACGAGCTAGGACTTAATGTAAGTTTGGGTAAGACATTTTGATACACCTTTGAACTGCACGGGAAAGAATCTGCCTTTTCCGCATCACTTGACCTCGCATTACTGATTTTCGCATCATTTTTTTATTCCGTAATCGCGAAATGCGCGAAATTTGTTAGTCGCGAAGATTTTAAATTCGAAGATAATTACATAACCGCGTAAGAGACAAAGTATCTCAAAAGGTGTTTCTATATGTGGTATTTAGAAATCAAAGAAACAGTGTACAATTGTCCCGCGATAATGTTAATGTTAGAAACCACGAAATTGAACATCAATAATTGATATAATGCTAATAAAGCTCTCAGTGGACGTTTAATTTTTGTGAAAGGTTCAAAACTGTAGCTATTCGTAGACAAGCATCGGCGGTCATGTGGTCACAAATTCAAATTCTTTGCCTACTCAGTCCCACAGAGTCAAATATCTCAATTACCCTAGGTCTTCTTTTTTTGTTGTTGTCCTTTTTGGCGCAATCACTTCAATATAAACTCCCTTAGGCAAGTACTGCTCACCACGAAACACGTGTAATGATGCATCCTGGAGAAGATGTTGCATGTGGCTTGAACATGACCAACACGACAAGCTACGGATCAACTTTTTAAAAGCTTCTGCAATTGACGACAGGAAATCTGACTGGTGATGCATGAAGTGAGACAAGGCAAAAACAAAAGCTAGATTATGTCAGCAGGAAACACCTTGTGTTATTTTTGTGTTAAACGTATATTCTTGTTACCCTAGCGGCAAATGTGTCGGGTTACGTAACGTCTCAAGCCTGTTATGAAAACTTGATGATGATTTACCTTAGTGGCTCCATCTGATATAGGATTTGTTCGTTTTGATGAAGGCTGATTCAACCCAGGAATGATTAAACAGGAATTTTCCTTTACAATCAATACATTTTCACGTGGAAAGATAACAAAAAGATATCAAAAGATAATGAAAAGATATCAGTCAGCGGTTTCACACTATCCAGAAAAGCTGAACCACAACTATGACATTTTTTGTCGTTTAGAAGCTTACCTTGTGTTATTTGTGTGTTAAAAGTATATGCTTGTCACCCTTGCGAATGTGTCAAGTTACGTCACGTCGCAGGCCTGTTTTGAACACATGATGACGACTGCCTACTCCCTGACTCAAGTTTGATTAAGTTTTTATGGCTTTCGCTTTGTTGGTGAGTCATTCAACGACATGTTCCAAAAGCAATATCTTTCATTCATGTAAACCCGCTAATTTCAGTCTTTTTTAAGACTCCAGATCCCGTGAAGTTGTTTTGAAAGTCTTAGGTATCCCAGAATACTGGTGTTGCATATGTCAGAAATTACTTTTCAAAACAATACAAGAAGTCACGAACAACATATTCACCAATTCCATGCTCACTTGTGTACTGAAAAAACCAAATAGTTGAAAGTCTTCACCCAAGCGTAACTTAAGTTAAATTTGATTAAGTTCAGTTAATTTTCTTTTTGCTGACGTGTTACGTTTCTCTTCTTACTTGTCAGTTGGACAACTTGGTGATATAACTTTGCATCATTGACCATGGATAACATTGAGCAATATTGGAAGACCAAAGAAGGTTCTTCAATTGTAGTTTGACAACTTGGCATTATAGTTCACATCACGGACCACAGCTGGCTATTTCGTGATATCCGCCAATATTGTTATTAAGTCAAAGGGTCACTGCTTATTTGTCTATCGGATAATGCATCAGTTGTCATCAGTACAGAGATTTGGCATCATGATTGATGTATCATACATGTTCTAGAGTCTGAATCGGTGCAACGTTTCCGGAGTAACGGATGAGTTTGGCGGCTTCTCAACAAGGCCTGAAGTGGAGCTGAAGTGAACCACAGATTTAGCTCGAGGACAGCTGCAAAAACTAACTTTTACTCGAAATTGTGCGACCAATCAGTGCCGTAGAGGTGGCTTTACTCCAAGGCAAAGCTAATTTTCCTCTTTTAATCTAACAAAAGAAGTTGTGACGAAGGTTACATAATAAAAAATTTTCAAATAGGCAAACACCACCTAGGTCAATCTTCTGGTATGCACTGTCAATGAGTAAAAACTTTCAATAGCGAGCACTCATGAACACGAAGCATTTGATTAACAAGAATCACATAAAATTTCTCTACATGGAGCTTAATTGAAACAGAGAGTTGGCTAATGCACAGCTCAAGAAAAATGTTTTGAACTTGACCTTGCCCGACAAAAATAGTATAGTCACCCATGGAAAAGGTTCCTACAGTAACAATTATTATAGTAATTCCAAACAAACAACTTTCAGATACGCCGACATCCCCCAGATCGGCTGGTATGCACTGTCAAGGATTTTGAATTTCAAAGGGAGCTGAACAAATGAACAGAGCATCTAACAAAGCAGTCGCTTTCATATTCTTTTCTGGTTTATCTTCTAAATCCTCTAGAATTTCAGATAATGTAACAACGGACTAAGGGAACATTGACGTTGATCTTCAAGAATATCGTTCTCGTACAAAAAGTCAATAACAAAATTTGTTATTTGACTGTCTCCATCGACCATGACATGACCCTTGGACTGCATTTAATATCCTCGATCTTTTGTTGCATTGCATATACAGTGTGCCAAACAAAATGGACCTTACGAGCCGCAAACCTCAACACTTTAAACTGAATCTGTATTTTCCAGTATAAATTCGAAGTGTTCGATTTGAAAGCGACTTCTAGGTAGGTAGGTGATGGATGCATTGCGGTTGAGTTAGTTTTATCCGGCGGATTCTGACTCTGTTATACGTCAAAGCGTTTACAGATTTTTAGAGTAAATCATCGGTGAATGCTTGATATATTTCGACTTTTTACGAGCTTGCTACAAAAACTATTTATAAATGTAGTCTCCCGGCCTGCTTTAATAAGATTAAAGTTCTATTCAGTCTCTAGAACCATGTTACTCATGCTATGACAGCCTCCGTTTGAAAGTGATAATGATATTCATAACAGCTAGGACAGCATTGGGAGTGACATCAAAGCTTTCATTGTAAATAAATATAACTCGATCCATACTAGTTCAAGTTTCCTTCGTAGCTGCTGATTAAGGTAACTATAATAAATGTCGATTCAAAACAGGTTTGTCCAAGGTTGCCCCACAGAGGGTATAGCTTGCTGAAGCCTAGAAACACTGATTGCTGTACATTGAAGCTATCAAATAAATCAAAAGTGATGTTTGGACTGTGTTACCGACCACGAATTGGGATAACTACGATTGAATAATGTGGCTTCATGGTTCTGTTTTTGATTTTTTCCAACTCACATGTACCCTCGCGTGTTTTCATTGTTAGCAATTTGAAATAAGGTCAGGTTATGGGGTTACATAATCATCATGAAAATGACTCATGCTCATATCTTGAAAAGTTAAGAAACTGCATGCAAGCTGTTTCCAGAAGGGACGACTACTAGATAAAAAATTGTTGTCATGAAGAATAAAAGAACTTTACAAGGAGCCACTTTCTCTTCCACTATATATCAATTACTTCGTTAGTCTCTGTTTAGAAAGTTGCACGATTTTCCTAACCAGCAACCTTCTCGAGTTCAACCCTATTATCTCAAGTTTTCACGCGAGATCTCCATCCACACTGTGAGATGTTGACTTTAAAAGCGAGATCGGAGCTACAATTCAAGATAAGGAACTAAATCGCAAGGGTTGATGTTGCAATAGATGATCTATATTTATTTATCACTTGAGGTCTTGACACCTGTCCCAAGATCCGCGAAACCGCAACTGTTTTCGTCAGTCACGTCATGAATTACCGTTGGTTCCAGATTTCTCGAACCTTTTTCATTCTTTAAGTGACCCCTTTTTCGCTTGTTTGCTTTATTTTAAGTTTACTTTCAAAGGTCTGAGATAACCTCGAAGGCTCAATATCAAACAAAGACCTAGGATCAATGACACAGTTATGATGCAAAAATGCCCCAACAAAGGTCAATAGACGGTTATCTCTTTACCATTTATTAGACAAATTTTCCGCTACTATCCATCGCAGGCAGACGAGACATAGGGGAATCCTCAATATCGTACTCATTATGAAACAACAGCATCAAGTATTTTGTTGTTCATTGTTCATTTGTGAGGTTTCAAAATGGTCGTCAGTTCTGCTTGGTCCATGCTTTCAAGTATATAATTAATTTTTTTCTTTTTCCTCCATGCTTAAGTTACCCCTAGTGGGTTGATTTATTTCAAAGTTAGTAAGCACTGAGTATTAATTCTGTGTTCTATAAAATGGCACAGTTTATGTTTGCGTGGAACTGAAAGTTCACTCTTTACTCTCTTCAAACCTTTAAAGATGTTGACAAGATTTTTCTCTTTTTTTTACATTTTTGTACTTTCCGGAACAGCTCTTGCGACCAGCTCAATTTATGTCACTATCACTGGACTCTAAGAAATGATTTCTTTCCTTCCATGCACAATAATAAAGTTGAAATGTCAAACTCTATAGCTGGCTTTTCTCCGCTCGCCTTGTTTCCTATCGTCAGAAATAATCGGAGGACAAATGTCGACGCAAACAGGGGTTACCGCGTAATAACCGTCTTGTGATTTCGTGCCATTTGACATAAAGTAAGCTCAAAAATCGCATAGAAATGAATGGGTGGATTATAGAATGTTTTCATCTTAGAAAATCGTTTGACATGCGTCGATATTCTCGTTGTGTGGTTTATATTGTTCACCTAACATGCATACCCTCTGCTGTCCGCAGGGTTTTGTCTTTCACTCGATGATCATGATGTTGAAGATGAAGATGATGACGATGATGTTCGTAATGACGCTGATGATAAATTCAGTTTACAAATGAACCTTTTGCATACCTTATTTCAACTATCTATAAATCGAGATAGATGGATAGAATTTTGTACCGCTTGGTTGGAAAAATGGATAATTCAAAGTCGTCATTTTAAAGTTGGGGTTAGGCATACACGGTAACGCATGTTGTCATGAAATAAGTTTCACGAAGACTTTTTGTGAAATCATAAAGACAACATCCAAATTGCAGCAGTTTGTCGCATCGTAATTTTTCATATTGGTGGGTGCCTGTGAACCCCTCCCCCTTCCTTTTTTAAGCCAATTTTTTCAAGCATGGAGGTCAATATGGCAATGTGGTGAGAACCCTTTGTTTAACAAAGTGTGACCCCCCCCCCACCCTTTTCACTTAAAAGATCCTGGCTCCGTCGCTGTTACCGACAAGCTCCTTATGTCGGGGTTGAATGTCAGTGAGTGATTGTCCGCTGTCGGGAAGCGAGGTGCATATTCTTTAAGCTAGAGAGGATAATTGTATCTTTCTAAACGCTCAGGGGATTAAGGAGCAACTGTATCTCTTATTATTTGATTTCTTCCTTCCACTGAAAATATCAGGGCATCACAAATCAGCCCTTTTCATAATCTGGGTTCATAATCCATAGCTACCTTGCACGCACGAAATTATACATGCCATTTTCCCATGCGTCAGTTCAGTAATGGGTCACAGATGACGTCAAGATGTGGTGTGACCAACCCACTGATATTCTTACTACCTTAATTATTAACGATATAATACAAATTCTGAATCAATATCAGTATCTAGGCAACTGCCCACCTTCCCCTCCCCTAACCCAACATTAACCTTAACTTGTTGTCAATTGACTGTTGTTGAGTTAGGGGAGGGGTAGGTGGGCAGTTGCCCAGATACTGATATTGATCCCAAATTCTTACACACGACGCGATATTCAAAATCTGAATACTTTTTGGGCTACCAGACTCTGTTAACCTTTATGGTTATCCCACACAGTCAGAACTCTAAATTTTAGGCAAGAATATTACAAATAAAGATTGCTGATGTTGTTTTTGTCGCTATCGTTTTGCCTCCGCCAAACAGCAATAGCAAACAAATTTCATAAAATATTTTTGCCAAGACACTATACGTATCTCGTGTCCTCAAGTGTGTTCGGGAATACACTTCCATCTTTAGCATCTTGCTAAAAATGTGAAAAAGTTTGACTCTCCACAGCGGATAAGAAATTCCCGGTTATTAGATCAGAATGTGTATTAAGAACGCAAGTTTGACAAAAGGAAAAACGTTCTCAATCATCATGGAAGCTGCGGAAAACAGTGGTACAGGAGACAAGTGACTTTCCCTTTCAAACGCCGCGGTAGTTGTAGGTTCTGGCATCATCGTGTTACACTTTTCTTCTGAACAGCAAACAATATTACAACTCAGCAACTTGTAACTGGTAAATTTCATCATCATTTCTAACTTCTCGCAAGCCTTTTTTGAGTCTACGGGACAAAAAGGATAAATAAATACAATATAGGGTCACGTACGCACGGAAAGGTCAGCGAGCTCGACTTCGCATCGAGAGGTGTGGGTTCTAGCCTCTCCTAGGTTACCTTGGATACTGTCATCTTGTTACCCTCAAAGCATCTTTACAGGAGGGGGCATGATTAAGGTGCAGAGAATTTTCAGGGAAACCAAATATAAACTAAAATCCCGTCCATGAGCGGGAGCAATTAGCTGATAAGCTCTGGCTGCTGTGTGAATCAGTCTCATCCGCAGATTTGACCTTTCCATATATTTTCCATAATTCTCCGCGATACATCGGTGCAAATCATCATAGGTTTCAGTCCTCAGAAGGTACAGAAAGTAAACAACAGTGACAAAAGGCCGTGATATTTGGTAGTATGTGCGATTGAAAGGAAAATGAGGTTTCCTATTGAAGTGCAACAAAACCCTAGCTAACCACGCCCTAATTGCCAATGGTGACTCTAGCCAATACGGTACGTTAAATTATCATCGATATAGTTCTTGATATGCTGATTTGTTAATGAAAAAAATTATGATGACAGTAATAGCAATGATAATAATAACGATGATGACAACGATAATGATAATTATAATTATCGTAATAATAATGATAATTGTGATAATAATTAACAACGGGGAAACTACCACATACTGATGGCTCCTGAAAAAATTCTTCAGTGAAGCAAATGAAAAAGTCTGATATCGTTGTCCATCGTAAGATTAGATTGAAAATAACGATACCTCCTGAGTAAACTTTTCCTTGGAAATCCCCGCTCCTCTCAGGGAGTGATGTGGGCTCATCTCTTAATATGATTTACCTGAGCAGTCGATACAGCCCCTCGCCACCACATCCATAACTGCTGTGCCATTGTCATATTTTCCATTAGCAGAGTAACAGTGAGTATTCCCCAACAAAGACGTCGTACACTGTGTTCTGGTTTGACTCTTTTCGCACTTATTCCAGTTGCTTTCGACGCAGTTGAAACATTTGTTAACTGCTACTAAAAGAGAAACAAAAAATAATTAAATCAACCACGGAATTGTGGAATTTTACATGTGTGGACCTCCTTTTTGAGAGTTTATCGGCATTGGCTGTATTTTGACAATTGCATCCAATTAAAGAATGGCAGGTAATTTAGTGTTAACAACTGGGTTTAAAACGTAAATTAGCCACCGTAAAGGGTAAAAAAGCTGACGTTTCGAGCGTTAGCCCTTCGCTCTGAACGTCAGCTTTTCTACCCTTTACGGTGGCTAATTTACATTTTCAACCCAGTTGTTAACATTAAATTACCTGCTATACTCTCCCACCGACGCAGCACCACAGTTTCTTTAGAAACTTACCCCTTTATTCAATTAAAGAATGGTTTGATGAAGCAAGTACAAAGATAAGAATAGAAATGGTAACGTTTTTAATCGTTATTCAGTTGAATGATCGACAATTTAGCCCCCGTAGGTTATCGACAGCATGTAACTTCTCGTTACCTTAACAATGCAGAAAATAGATGTTGAGAATAGACAAAAGATAGCATCATCTTCAAAAATCTTGATATAGCACCTAATTATGTTAACTCTCTGAAACCAAAGAACTCGTATAGTGGAGAATTAACGATCAGATCTTGAGAGTCTGAGGTAGTGCCCAGTCCTGTTTGTATTGCCCTGAAAATTAATTTCGAATTTGACTTCAAAGTATAACCTACACAATCGAAAACTGTTTTAAAATTATCTTGGGGTTCGACGATAAAAGCCGCCATTTCGAAAAACAACTAACATGACATGGCCGCATGCTTTAAATTTTGTTACGTCACAGGTAAAAGGCCAGGCTTCTATGCATGATTCAAAATGGCGGCTTCCGTAAGTTATTTTTTTGGAATTTTTTCCATTTTTTAGAAAATTTTCGATAGATTCAGTTACTCTTTGGAATAAAAAAAACTTAGTCAGTGTCCTTATAGCATACTTACTTTCGAGAGAGGAACATGAAATTTTCATGGCCTTCGGAGCAAACTTCTCCCTAAGTATACAATGGCCACTATGCATTCAAGTTTTTATGATTGATTAAACCAATTTGAGGAGGCCATATCTGCTAAGGAAAAGACATTGTTGGTTTTATGACAATAAATAGGCCTTGTATGGTCCTTGATGACGAGATGACTTCGACACGTACAAACGAAACATTCGTTCAAAATTCGTTCAGTTTAGGGATCATCAAAGAGTTTTTTAAAAAATACTCCATTCACAACAAAGCTTAAACATGTTTTAGACATGTCAGAGCTTTTTTTTTAAAAAAACACGGTTGAAAACTTTAGTCTTTTTAGAAGCTGTTTAAAATAATGTTTATCAACTTCCAATTTAGCTCTTTGAAAATGCAAGTTTGAGATTACTTAAAGTCTCTGGAAAATCAATACAATTTTTCAGCCGGGTTGTTGTTGTTGATTTTTGGATAGTTTAATCTGGTTTATCTAAACATGTTTTGTTGGTGTGAATGGGGTATAAGAAACTCTCCGAGATTTTTTTTTTCCATTTTAATCTATTTTAAAATTTTTTCAGAGAAATACAGAAAAGAGAATTTGATTAAGTGCATCCCAACCAATATCAAGGCATTTTTTGGTTTACTTTGACAGGATTTGATTACGTGGTAATTAATTGCGCGCGAGAGGAGAAGGTTAAATGTACACTCGGCACTCACTTGTGAAAATTCAACTAGGTCATCTGATCCAGATCTTTTCCAGGATAATAGGTGGAGTAGGAAATTTGTCCGAACCATGAAAGATGGACTTATCAAAAGAGATTCTAACTGTGAACTGAAACAAATGCTAGACAGAACTTGAATGAGGAAAACGGTAGAAATGTGCGATGAGGGGTCGCGATTTCTCATACCACATGGATGACGGATCCCGACAAATTAAAGAAATGAGATGCCTCTTGAAGTATGTGGTTGATTTGTTATCATGAAGCAGATGGAATTTATTCGAGTCTCCAGAGAAGATAATTTGAATATCATATGACGTGCCGAAAAGGTTTAGTGAGTATAGGATCGCATCAAAGCATCTTTTTAGTTTCCTCTTAGATAAATTCCTTCGCAACACCGGCGTACAGATCTTGATACATTAAGAGAGGTTATGGTTTTTGCGGAGTTTAATTGGATCATGGATTTAGACCAAAAGGTCGCCGATTCTCTCCCATTATTATCTTTTCCTTTTTCCTTCTTAAGTGTAAGTCGATTTTACCCTCGCTTTTCAACAAAATGTTTTTAAAACTATCATTTGCAGCTCTCATAATTCAAACGTGTGTCACGCATGCAATTTCGTCAATTTGCCACAGACAGAATGCTTAGTGAAAAACTCGCCGAAAAAAAGCCGGGAAGTGATGTTTATTTTTCATTCCATATTATTTAACCTCAGCCTCGCGCAAGACACCGGAAGTATAAAAATTATAAGCCGCTAATAAACTTTAGTCTAGGTATTGTAAAAATATTTGAACTCTTGCCTGACGGATTCAATGCTGATTTGCCGAAAATGTCATTACAGTAAAGCGCTTTTCGCTAATACAAAATAAATAAGAATCTTGGCGGCAAAAAGCCTTAAAAAAATTCCAACTATGAACGAAAATTTTGCGGCGACTTACTACTTATCAGAAAAGAGCATATATGTTGAGAAATTAAAACAAGAAATGCTGAAATGTAAAGAGCCATATCAAGTAAAAGGTAGACATAAGAGACACAGCTGCCACTTAAATGTCAGGCATAACCTCACAGACGTCGGCTTTCTCTGAAATATCAGTGGCAGAAACAAAGGTAAAATATTCTTTTGTCAAAAAGCTTTTAGCGATCAGCATGACGCATCAGTTAACTGAAATGTGCGCAATGAAGGTTAAATGAGGTCTATGCGCTAATTGAAAAGATAAACGTTTTCTTTTTCACAGATAATCGCAAATGTTATTTAACAGGGAATATTGTCTTCTCTCACGCTTACAAAGCGCAAATCTAATTACAGAGAAAAATAAGAACTATTTTACGCCCCATTTAAGACCTTACTATGCTGGGGTTTTGAACACATTCTAGGAAAAGCTGGTGAGAAGATTAACACGGAGATGTGAACCTTAGAAAATTATCGTGTTGAAAATGGGTGAAGGCCTTAATGGCTTCCACGACATAAATAAGAGTTCGCAGACCGCAATCTGCAATAAAGGGATTTCCTTCAAGTCAACTTTTGTTTATAGAATCACTTTCCGCGTTGGTATCGCTTACCTGACAAAACAGAAGCATTGATCAGAAGAAGGGAAGCGATAAGGAATACCGATTTCATTGTATAAATCGTGTTTAGAGGCGCTCCGCGAAGGTTGTGGATCATCTGTATCGTTGCTTCATCACTGCTGCGAGCTAGCGTGACTCAAAAGGCTGTGGCCAGGCATTTGCTGACCGCCGGATTTTTTAGTTTTATCCGATTTGAGATAAGAACAGTGTCAACAGCGACAGGATTATCGACCAATCGTCGGCAAAATGGCCACGCTTGCTAGTGCATGGGAACTAGAAGCTGTTGGTTTTGATTGATCAAGCGTCTTCATAGATCAGAGCCAAGACTCTATCTAATTAGACAGTGACTGTCAATGATATTCGATATGAAGAAAAATACATTGTCAGACGCAGCTTGAGAGGGAAATAGTTTGTTAGAAAAGAGCACAAAAAAATAAAAAAGCACGCTGAAAAACTTCATCCTTTCATTTATTTTTCTCGCTTCATCTTTAGTCGTCATCTTTCACCTTTATCGTAAAAAAATACTCCTGTTATAACTGGTTATTTCATACGATACCCATCCCCTCAGTTCATGACGCCCTTATAATGATGGACATTACGACTTATTACTTTGACTAAAACCTCTTTCTAAGGCCTCTCTTTTTCTTCGCATAGGGTAAAATATAGACAGGACCATTGGACTATATTTTGGACTATTTTTTGGACCTTTTTTTGGACCAATTTTTGGACCATTTTTTGGACCATTTTTTGGGACCATTTCATCGGGGGGAGGCAGACCATTAGAACTTGGGGAGGGGTGGGATGCAGTCTATCAGAACTCAGGGAAGGCTGATAGGCAGACTGTTGTTAACGAGGGAGGGGTCGAGGACGAACTATCAGTACGCAAGGAGGGATGCAGGATGGGAGGTTGATGTATTAGTAAAGGCTACTGATTGGTGGAGTTTTTATTGGATCATACAAATTATTTTGAGCAGTTTTTCGACCGACTATTTGTATGTCAAAATTTTTGCGTTGGGTCGTAGCGTTTCTTTAATTTTTTGTACAGCTCGGTTTTTTCCTTTTTCTGCATAATTCTTTGATTTAGTCTGCAGTTAGCAGACCCTAATTAACTTTGACTGTTGCAGAAATTGGAAAGAGATTTCATGTTTTTTTAAGTCATTTTGAAACATAGAAGTCGCTTTGTTATTGTCTCTGAGGGGCTTACTGTAATCTATGACACCAAACGGAATGAAAAAAATGTAATTTGTGAGATTAACTCAAATCGGCGAAGGAAATTTGTAATTAGTGAATTAGAAATCCGTAATTTTCGAGGAAGGTAATTCTGTATTTTGCACTTGTGTGGATTTAATGAATCAATGCATTGGCTATGTGGAAGGAAAATTGCGCCAAATGTTAAGCCCTAAAATGCAAACTTGTTATTTAAAAAAATGATTCCGCACTGAAGCTGTGCTGTTTCAATCGTCAATTCACGAAGTGAAATGCGCGACATCACATTCAACTTTAGGCGCGAGTTGACTGTATCTAAGAGTGGAAAACTGTGTATCTGAGAAGAAAAACGATTGCTTTGTACGATTGTACCGACAATGTTTTTATAGTAAAGGTGTAAACGTGAAAACTGCGATAACGCCTGTGAATACTATGCTAAGACCGGAAATTCCATGATCTTTGTCGTCTGAAAAGATCATTGACCAAAGGAAGGTAGATAAATTTAATGATCTACTGTATACACATAGAGAAACGTGAGGCAACTGTTGGATGATTCATGCTTACCCGTGAAGATCATTTAGCACTGGCACGAGTCGACTTAACAGGCACACGCATGATAAAAAAAAAAGAAACGCTACGGCCCAACGCAAACATTTTGACATAAAATAGTCAGTCGAAAAACCACCAAAATAATTTGTATGATTCAATGAACACTCCATTAATCAGTAGCTGTTATCAATACATCGATCTCTCACCCCTCCTTGTGTACTATTAGTTCGTCCTCCACCCCTCCCTCAGTTACAACAGTCTGTCTACCAGCCCTCCCTGACTACTGATAGACTACATCCCACCCCTCCTTAAGTACTTATGGTCTGCCTTCTCCCGAAAAAATGGTAAAAAAAAAATTGGTCCCAAAAATGGTCCAAAAAAAATCGTTCAAAAATTGGTCCAAAAAATAGTCCAAAGGTTCAATGTTCCAGTCCATAATTTACCCTATGTTCCTTTTCTTCCACGAGAGACCCTGGGGGCGAGGTCCAAAGTTCCGAAAGTTAGAGCACAACTTCCATTCCCAGAATCATTTTTTATTAATATGCTTAGTCATTTCTTTCCCAGTGACATTCACAGGAGGGACCTTAAGCAAACCTCAACAGCGACGGCAACGTGGAAGGGACAAAAGTTACTAAAAATCACTAAAATCACTAAAATTTGTGTGGTCTGAGAACGGGAACCCCGACGGCAATTATTTGCGTATCAATTTCGAACTCAACGTTGCCCGCAATCTCTGTGCTCACGTTGAGATGTGGCACCGTAAGAGATGCTAAACATATCAAATCATTTGCAAAATTCTGACTAAAATACTTCTGATAAATATTTCTGATAAATTCGTTTTTTTATCGACGTCTTCCGCGGCGTTTTTATCCTGACTGCTTTAGGTCCCCGATGTCGTTTCCTGAATCACGAAACAATGACCATTTGCCCGTAATTATCTGTAATAACTCATCGTTACTTTTCTCATAAAACTTGATACATTATAGAGTAACATTTAGCTCGCAGTTCATCCACGTTCAGATGATAATCTATCAACTCGCATTTAAGGAGTTTCCATTTCTGGCTTGTCTCCATCTCACTCATTTTTTCAAGATAACCGCACTTTTCGGGGCCGGTTTCTTCGTAAATATCTCTTCGAAGAGTAAATCCAATAATACCACCTAAAACAACAAAGAATAATAATCATGAATGTAAGACCGATCTTTAGCCACCTGGTAAATGGAAGGAGTAACCCCAAAGCGGGCCTTTCATGTCCTGATTCCTAGAAGCAGCCTTTACCCCAAAAGGCAACTAAACCCTTTGCCCCTAGGAGTGACTAATATCTAATTTCTCTTTTACAATATCACACTTGAATCACACAATAACTTAAGGTCACGAGAAAAACTAAATAGTCACCAACTTAAGAAGCTCTTGATTGTTAAACAAATACTCCTTGTCGGCACCTTAGGAAATGTTTTAAGGACAATATGGAGAATATGTAAAACCTCCAAAAGAGATCACTTATAAATTTAATAAATAAACTTTTTCAAATGACCATAAAACCTAATTGGTCTCTAGAGCATACTTTCAGACTGGATTTGTGGTAATCATTAAACCATTTCTCCCTTGAGATAACACACAAAGTGACTTTAGCTAAGAAGTTATACTAATTACTAAAACTAATCTCATACTAATCATACTTACACTAATTACATACTAATCTTTTTTGTTAGTACATAATAGAACAGTGGATGGCCTTGAATGCGCGCTCCGATTGAATAATCAAATTCTGAATATCCTTTGCTATTTACCTCTTAGAAACTCGCACGGATTTTGCGCCCGAAAATTGTGTAATCGTTGCAGGAATAAATGAGTTAAAATCATCTTTCTGTGTTACATTATCTCACTGTTTTAGTATATACTTGCAGCAGGGTAAATATCAACCACTAACCACCTCCATTTCGGTGAATAGTTGTTAATTATCAGAGTACATCTAATTTCCATCACCTGGTTTGACAATGCGCAGAATCTCGTCCAGAGCAACGGGTTTCACATGACCGACAGTAAGTGTACCAACACAGATAAGTGCATCGTATTGGTTCGTTGCTATTTCCGCTATTAGTTCGGCGCTCAGTGGAGCACAGATGAACTCTTTATAGATGTTCAACTTCTTTGCTTCTTCCAGCATCTTCTGCGAGATGTCCAAGGCGTCGATATTCGTGTATCCCAGACTCTGAAGGACCTTACCCACAATCCCAGTGCCAGCACCAGCATCGAGAATTCGAAGCTTTGATGGGTCGTTGCAAAGATTTTCACGCACGAATTGGTCGAAGATAGGGGGGCAAGTCTTGTAGGCTATATATCCTGCTTCTCCTGTGACCTGAACACAATAGAATTTATAAATAGACTGCAATCAACACGAAGACGAGATGCGACCGTTTTAACTTGAGCCAGCAGGTCTGTAAGTTCTACGTGCGACATTCTTTCATGTTGGATTTTTCCCGTGTTCATAGTTAATTATTTAATTCTTTTCAACCGGTAACTAGCCAACGTTGCTACTTATTGCCACCACCTCGTGTAATTTATCGATATATACATACCAGCAATATTGCTCTCTTCTGTGGCCGTAACAATTTAAGTGTCTTAAAGTCCTCCATCCGTCGTGTTATTTTTTAAAATCATGTATTGTATAACTTTTGCAATTGTTTGTTGTTTTAGTTTCAACCTACGCCACTTCACCGTTGAGGAGTTAAAGTCAATTGTTTTGTTTCTACACGACGTGGAGTTGTTCATTCCGTGGCCACAAATTTCATTTTCGCATAGTACAGTTGCAGGGTCAAAGGCGCGAATTATACGGAGTTGCACAAACACAGCGTTCAAACGTCGGTCATTCGCAAAGGGGATCAATTCTGGCCGGCCGCGCACCAATTTCCGGCGCAAAATTTCAAAGGAAAACATAATGAACATCCGCTGTCTCGCAAAATAAGCGAAAGAAAATTGACTCGTTTATTTAAACCTGTAAAAGGAAACATGAGGAGGGAAAAGGAAAACTGAAGACTCTTCGAACACAAAGCTTATCCAAGAATGGGTCAGTCCTGTTGATTTACAATTCTGTTTTGAGCATTACATGAAGTTATACGCTTTAAAAAACCGTAACTTTCAAGCTTGCGTGGTCGTTTGTAACTTGTGTAAGGCTACTTGATTCTTACAGCCTGGGAGCACGCTACCTGCTCATTACAACAATTGCGCAGGCGCACACGTTTGACCGCTGTGTTGGTAACAAATCGTGAAAGCGACACAGTACCTTATCATAAGTCTCTGCCCAATCATCATAAATGGTTTTGACATACTCATCAGTAGATCTGGGATTCAAAGTAAGAAGTCTTTCTGAGTAGAAATGGTTTTCTTCTGCCTTGGCCATGATTGAACACTGTTACAGAAAAATCGGGAGAAAAATCGTTAGGAACGAGTACTTTCTTCCATTTTGAAATATTTATCAGGCTATATGAGCTTATCGATTGTGTTTCTTAAGAGCGAAACCAAAACAATCGCAACAGCCAATCAGAACAAGGGGAAATATTACAGATAGCCATTGAGATCTCAAAGCTAAAACAAGCACAACTCCCTGAAGCGCGGGAAAGTGCAAGCAACCAAGTCACGGTTTTAATTTTGAATCTGATTGGTCGAGAAAGTGGCGCTAGTGTTATCGACACTCATTTAGAAATTGTTCTTTATCGATCAAATTGTTTTCCAGCATCTCCCTTCAGGTAGCTTTGAACAATAAATAGTGACAAATGAAATTCAGTCCTTTTCTCAAAATAATGGCCATGGGATCTTGAACTAAGCGCGGAGCCATTTAGCGATTGCAGGCGTTCTTTCCTAAAAAGATCCGCCCCCAGATACCACACACATTATGTCTCTGAGAGCACTCAGAGAAAAGGAAGTGGTACCTAACAAAGAGCACCCTTTTGAAGAAACAAAAGAATAAACAGTGAAGATTGTCCATGCCGATAGAACTGAATTGAAGCACAATACTGAGTTAAGGCTATGACTAGCCCCTCCTTCATGGTGAACTCCATATTGGCGCACCGCATGGCACTCTCATAACTCTGCGCCGCGCACTCACATCAACTTTTTTTTCAGATTTTATTTTCAATTGCGCCGAAAAAGAGGGACCGTTTGTGGTCTATAGTGAGTTAGAGAAAAAGAAGTCAAGGAACTACAAAAAAAGGGGTAAAAACGCTGAACAAAGTTAAAGAAGAAATTAGACTTTCTCACATTTGGGGTAAATTATGAAAACTGATTGGCTGAGAAACCTGGCGTTGTTTCAGATACACTTTTGGTCATCCAGAGGGTGTAATTAATTGAGGGGATGAGATATTTTACCATGAACTATTTAGCAAAATAAACTTTGCCCTACATATGTGTACACGAACTACTCCATAAGATGTAAACGATCTGTTCCACATGAAATGGGTGAGGGCCTGTGGACACCACTTAAAAAAGGAGCTCTGTATCACTTAGGTTTTTTTGTAACAACAATTAATACCACAAAACAAAAACAAAATTGGAACAAAAGATAAATAAAGAAAAACATGGATTACTAGGGAAATTTGTGAGTTAAAATAGAAACAAAGATGCTTATTATCATTACTCCCAGATCCCATTAGTAATTCTCCCAACCGTCTGTTATACCATGCTTATGATGTTAGTTCTGAGAATTTAGTATTAGATCAACTAATAATAACCTCATTGACATTTTTCTTTATTCTCAACACTTGTCTGCTTGAAACTGTACAATAATTTATTTTCTGGTCACTCACAGGAGTTACAGGGTTAACCTTTCACTCCCATGAGTGACCGAGATATAATTTCTCCTCACAATATCAATACAATATCAACCAGATAAGCGATGAGAAAAAAGAAAAATATCAATTTGGGGACAATCACTTGATCCAATACTTAATTCTCTGAACTAGCATTATAAGAATTGTATGGTTGGTAGTAAGGAGAATGAAACATTTGACCTGGGAGTTAAAGGGTTAATTGAAAATCAGAAATAAAATAGGAGCCACATGAAAATTGACTTGAATGACGTTATAAGTGGAAATACCACCAGTAATAAAAAAAATCACATGAATTTAAAGGAAAAAAATCCACCTGATTTAAAAACAGAATTTGATAAGTACCGTAATTTCCAGCCGATTACCCGCGGGTAATCTGTTAATTTTTCCACAAACAGTTGTTAGTGCGGGTTATAGGAAGGTGCGGGTAATACGATCATTTTTAAAGCTTCCGTATGGTTTTAAAACTATTAGCAGGAAAAAACCAGAGATGATAAGATCCACTACAGATACTATTTAAAAAAACTCTGTAATAACTCATTTATTTCGCGGAGATTGCTCGTTACAATAAGAGACTTAGGGCCTCTTCATATGAGCCCGGTTGACCGGGCTAGCCCGGTTACCGAGATCTCGCCTCACTCCTATTTCCTTTGTAAAAATTTCGATGTGTTCATATGAGAAGGCGGGCCAGCCCGGTTACCGAGATATCGGTTGTAGAAACCGAGATCTCGGTAACCGGGATGAAATATTTTCCCATATGAACACTCCAGCCCGGTTACCGGGATGAAAATTTTTCAACTACGCATGCTCAAACTCGTTCCCAGGGCCTCAGTCCACGTTTCGCGGCCTTTTCGACTCTTTTTCATCCCGGTAACCGGGCTGAAATTTCCCATATGAACAGACGACAAAATTCGTCCCGGTAACCGAGCCAGCCCGGTTACCGGGCTCATATGAAGAGGCCCTTAAATGCTCTCGATGAAAGCCGATGCAAATCGAAAACATGGAAAACTCGGTAACAAAACTTTTATCTTGTTTGTACTCTTACTTTCTTACCTTGTCAATTTCACAGCTTGTTTCTTTTTAATTTCAAAAAACAATTTTCACTTACACGGGAAGTGAGCTTGAAAATAAAAGAATTTAATTGTGAAAAAGCTGGCTTCAGAGCAATTCACACGGAAAATGTGCTGACATGTTCATTTCGTGGCGCCGCATAATTAATGACGCGACAGAATTTTCGAATTTAGCTGGCATTGCCTCGAGTTAAAGAGTAATTTCCCGTTTCAAGAGATTTCTTCGACTAATAGATCTCGAGATATCACAGGCGGCCCAAGCTCCAGCTGTGAGATGATCATCTTGCGCAATAACAGTCAGGGCGGAATAGCCCACTTTGGAAAAGAGCGATAGCCTGGAACCGAAGTCGCCGCGCAAGCGCTTATGGGACTGTTTGGGAGGACGTAAGTAAAACAAAAACATGGCGGAATTTAGCGCGGAATGTAGTAGTGACAGCAAGGTTTTAACAGAGCAAAATAGCGATAAGGTCGAAGTTATCGAAAGAAACAAATCTGACAGCGTAAAGCTAAGAGAAGAAGATGTACCAGGAGCAATTTTACCTCGGGAAATACCAGAAGAATGCACCGTGAAACAGCTGCAGCGATGGCTTCTTTGCCGTGGAGCTAAAACAACTGGAAAGAAAATGCAGCTTGTTCAAAGGTAAGAAAGCTTTGAAATTATTCGAGAACTCTTATTATTGCCCCCTGTGCTTTACATTACGATGCTAGTCGACAATTTTCTGAGAACATCGTTAATACGTTCGTGTTTTGTCTATTGTGTTTCAGGGTAAAAGACTATATTGCTGGTGGCCTAAGCTCGAAGATAAAGGACCCTGATGGTGGAATCCATTTGGCTAAAGCTAAGGCAGACTTGGGACTCATGGAAGAAATTAACGCTAAAAAACTCAAAGAAAACTTTCCAGTGGACGGATTTACAGAGGATTTGAATATTTTACCTGCTATATCATTTGGTACAATATGGAGGTACATGATTGAAGAGAGTGATGCTAAGAAGCAATTATCCACAGCAAAACCTCTTGTCAAGGGATACAATTTTTTTAAATCTGGCCATGTCCTTAGCATTAAATGCAGGGAATCTGGCAGAAAGTTTTATGTTAAAAGTCAAGTTCTTCCATCAATGAAAAAGACAGTGTTGTATAATTGCTTCATTGTTTTCAACAAAGATGGCAGTGTAGTAACAGCTTATGATGGTTGCCCAGCTGGAGTTGACGGGCGTTGCAACCATGTAACTTCAACACTATTTGCACTGGAGGAGTTCTTCAAACAAAGCAAAGCACCTGTAAATCCTTCCTTAACCCCTGCACTTTCTTGCACTTCAAAGCCATGTGCATGGAATGTCCCAAGAAAAAGAAAGATTGACAATCTGCCAATTGCCAAAGCCAAATTTAAAAAACATCAACATGGCAAACTAAGCAAGAGTGAAGATAAATCTCCTCCATTAACAAGGGATGTTAGAGCACCACACCAGCAGTACCCGAATACAAACACTGACATGTATAATTTATTGCACCGTGTCAAGGAGATTGAGAATAAGACAGGCAAGAAAATGGCCTTAAGTCTCATTTTACCGCAGAAAACTTTGGAGGAAAATAAAGAATAATTAGAACTGTCCTTGGATAAAGTTCCTTGAAAATGTTTGGCATGAACTGATGTAGAAGCTCTCTCCTGGGGAGGCAAATTAAAGGCTCCAGTTCAATCCTCATAAACCGAATCCAAGTGTTAAACACAACAGAAACAGTAGTTTCAGAAACATTAAATCTGTGTGCAAGATCCTTTTGAAACAAGCCAAGCCTAAGTCTCATTAAAGTCAAAACAAACTCTTCAAATAAAGTCAATGCTCTGGGCCTTCCAAGCTTTTGCTCTAAACCACTGTCTTTCTTTTCGTAACTGCCATAGTTTAGGTTCTGAGCCTTCTGACTGACCAGGTCATAAAGGAGCATAAGTGCATCCCAGTGGGGAAGGCCTGTGTAAAATTCGACATCTTCAGGGCTGTCCTTAAATTTTACAATGTCAAATTTCTGATTTTTCGTTACATGCTGAAGTCTCTTTAACTCCCTTGATAACTCGTCTCTCTCCCTTGCCAACCTTTCCTTTTCCTCTCTCATCTCTTTAAGTTCGGCTTCCATTCGATCCAGCATTTCTACAGTCATTTCAGTTTGTGTCGCTGCATCGCAAAAAGAGGCCGGAATGGACTCCTCGTGATCAATTTCAATAAGAGTCCCTTTGTCAATTTCGGTAGAAGATCCCACGTCCACTTTTCTTTTCTTGCTTGCTGTATTTGCAGTCGCTTCCGTTCTGGACAAAATCCGTCGCTCCTTTTCCTTCTTGCTCCAAGGAAATATCGATGGAAGGTGAGTTCTGCTGAGCTTACTACCTCCAGTCCAATGCGCAGAGCAAACGCGTGTACTGTCGGACTCTATCTTCAAATTATCATTTCTTAGTAAACGGACATATTCTCTGCGAATACTTTCATCTTTTGGAATTCGATAAAACGTCAATCCGAAGGAGTTTCTGAAATTATTGGTGCACAAAGGCACACAACAACTTACGTGCTTGGGCATAATTCAAGATGGCCGACTTGAGCGTCCCCCCAAACAATCCCATAAGCGCTTGCGTGGCGACTTCGGTTCCAGGCTACCGCTCTTTTCCAAAGTGGGCTATTATAAGAGTTTGTATGGGCATATTTACGACCGCTCTAAGGAATAAAAAAATACGTCAAATTCTAAAAAAAAAATACCTCACCTTACTTCCACAGTGTATGGCTTGTTATCTAACCGCTTACTTTGATGAAAAGAGCCCATTTTAGCGAGTTGCTCATTTCGAGGTTTTCAACGTACATAAGAAAAGCCCTTTCCTTATGAACGTTGAAAACCTCGAAATAGACAACTTGCTAAAATGCGTTCTTTTCATCAAAATAAGCGGTCAGATAACAAGCAATACGCTATGGAAGTAAGGTGAGGTATTTTTTTGAGAATTTGACGTATTATTTATTCCTTAAAGCGGTCGTAAATATTCCCATACAAACTCTTATAATTCCGCCATGACTGTTATTGCGCAAGATGATCATCTCACAGCTGGAGCTTGGGCCGCCTGTGGAGATATCGATTTTTTTTTTTTTTTTAGAACAGATTTTTACAAGTGGTATCATTCTCAATGAAACAGCCAAGACAAAAAGTGTGAAAATTTATTAATTGTATGCTAAAGGATACCATGTCAACAAAAACAATGAAGGAACTTTGTGCGAGTCGACGATTTTCTTTCGTTTTTGGGTGCGGGTTATCTGCCAGTGCAGGTAATCTGTTGAAATTTTTTTCTCTTTATTGCTAAAATTGACCAATGCGGGTAATCTGCCGTGTGGGTAAATGGACGGAAATTACGGTACTTTGTTCATGTTGAGCTAAATTTCTTTGAATCAATTAATGTAAAAATCTTGCATAAAAAATATCTCATAGTTCCTTCTGTCTCTTGTTTTATTTTTTTCTGGTTCCATTCAAAGAAACCGAAGTAAACAAAGATATTTTAAACAACATAAAGCAAATCAATCATTAATAAATAACAATGAATAATCATACAACTTACTGAGATTATAAAGCAGTGGACTCTCATAAAGTGGCTCTTCTTGTTCACAACTTGAAGGTTGAAACGAAATTTGGAGAGTTGTTTGTCTATGGGGGAGGATACCCAAAAGTACAAGAAATTCATAAAGCCTCACAAGAACTCAGCAGACGGAATGTAACATGCATTACAAGATTGACTGGAGACTCTCACCACCACACAATCATAATTCCCCAATTAAACTTTTAACCCCTCAGAATAACCGACATCTACTTTCTCCTTAAAACATCATTCCTGGATCAAACACTTAAGTCACAAGCATAAAGGGAATTGATCACCTACTAAAGACACTCTTGATAGTCAAACAAATTCTCCTTGATAGCATCTCAGGAGATGTACAAAAAACAGTATGGAGAATCTGCATACAGATGTAAGGGTGTAAAGGGTTAAAGGGAATTGCAAAGTATGACATTATGATTTTATCATTGAGCTAAAGCATAAATCTTTAACATAGAATTAAATTAGCACTTGTTCCTGCATTGTTTTAAGGTGGCACTTAAAACTCATTGACCAATCTGACAGCATTAAAATGCATCTCAACAATTTTTTAGAAGTTTAAACAGGTTTTGCAATTAAGTTGACTGTATCATATTTTTAATGCATCATTAAGTGTTGGGCAACAAGATAATGTTGCAACACAAAACAACATGACAGTTGCAATGGTCTCCATGCTGATGTCAATCTCCTGTACACCAATTGATGATGGGAAGTTTTGCTTTTAAAACAGGTGCAAATTCACATGTATTACTGACAGTGGTCAAAGATTTGCAACAATTTTTTAAAGTGATTCATAAAACCAGATTACTACTGCTGTGAAAAAATAAATAATTGCTTCCTAACAACTTTGAGAGGCAATGAAGTTGTTTCATGTCAGTTACATAATCAACATCTCATTTCTTATCTCATTTCACTGAAGTAGAAAAGCCTATTAACTTGAATGAGAGGCAAATACACTCACAATGTTTCATATAACAATCACTAAAGGAAAATTTTGATTTCTGCTTATTCTGGGTTTTATTAGTCAACTTAACTATAGCAAAGTTCCCTAAAACTGCCCCAGGTAGATGCCCAGAATCTCACCATTCTGCAATTTTATAATTCCATCGAAAGGTAACTAAATTAATAGATGACTGCTGTACTCTGTACAGTAGTAGCTACATTTTTATGGACATAATTTACAGGCAGCTTCTGATTTCTCTTGTGGTGCATTGCGTTACGTATGCGTTACATATTCCTTCTGTAATGCTATCTACTACTGCAAAACTTGCAAATGAATTGTAAAAAAAGTTTATTTACTCTGTAGAAGGAAAATAAAATTAATGATTTCTGGCATTTTATTGGCCAAAATCTCTGTATGCATATCTGAGTATTTTTACTTACAGCTCGTAAAAATACACATCAATACTACACACCACAACGTTTAATAAAATACATGTATTGTGGATTTTTACTGTGTTTATTATCAGATAAAATCAACTAACAAAAGCCAAAGAAATATACATGAACTTTCTCGCTGCCACCTTATAGAACTAAAAGACCTGAAATGATCCTTAGATTTCTTAATTTTCATGTCATAATTACTGATATATAGTTTGTGTTAACAACACAGGCTCATAATATGTATAAACATATTTTTTAAATTTTTTATTTATTTATTTTTTTGAAGACACCAAGGGTAAAATTTCCACACAGCACCATACTATTGTAAAACAAATCTGTTTTCCCAATGGCAATGTATTGTTTTTGTCATTGTTTTCTCTATCCAAGAGCTGAATGCACAATGTAGTATGGGGCTGTTCGAAAATTTTACCGACCCTCGAGTGAAAGATTGTGCAATCTTTGTGAAACCGTTATAAGCATACGACATGAATATGAAAGCGATCTTCTTTTCACTACAAAATAAGGACTGAAAAAAATTCAGTTCTATCCTGTACGGGATTAGAACATAAGACCTCTACGATACCGATGCTGTGCTCTACCAACTGAGCTAAAAATCCAACTAGGAGCTGGTCACAATTTTGGTTCCAAGTAAACCCGTGAAGTGATGAATAAATGAAAATGACTGTGAATATATGAAAATCAGTAAATGTGAACAGCATTACTTGCGGTAATGAACACTAAATGAGCAGTAGTGAAAACATGGCCTGAAATATTTTTTTTTCCTGCAAAAATTGCTTTCATATTCATGTCTCTATCCGCAGTTCAAGCATAAATATGATTTTCATGTATTCACATTTATGCCAACGTCTGCTGTCTACGGTCATCTTATGCATGTACGTAGCGGACACATTTTCTGTTTTTTAAAACCTGCAGGTAAGGAGATTATTATCAAAATTATGATCGGTCTAACCTGAAGTGTCTGGAGAAAGTTCCACCTCTAGAAGTCACAAGCTCTGTACAAAATGCTGTTAGTTGTGCAAAAGCGATCAGGTCATATGTTATACATGGTCAACGGGTTCGTTTTATATAGTCAGCGGGTTCATATGATCACGTTATCTGATCGACATCGTCATGGTAACATTCCTTGCGAAAACTATTTCGGGCTGATCTGCGACTGTTTTTCGATGGTTTGTTTTGAATTTTTTCCGTTAGATTTCTTAAGAGAAGAAAAAGAGGCTGAAAAATACTGGCCATTGTCACAAGCTTCTTTCCCGGGTGCTTGTCTAATTATGCGTGACACGAGTAACGCAGCCCACACGGAAAATTGCCTTGTGGGATGGGCTCGAGAAGCCAGGTTGCTCAGCTGAAGCTGTTGGGAGTTACTACATCACGGGCGACGAGCGGGGATAGAAAAAACGACCCAAATACGAGTGGTCAGCGGTGAAACAAATTTCATACTTCATATATAGACAGATCATTTGTAGTATCAGGAAACAATTGTGCTGTAAAGCCGAAGTGTAAACAGTTTACTTCGCTAAATAAAATGTTAAGCAATACAAAAGTGTTGATTGTACATATATCTTTTACTGCTTTAATAAACAATGAAGGCATCGGTGGCATCCGAAAGGTACCAAGAAGAATTAAATGTACGTTTTGTAGTTGCAGAAAACAATCATGTTGTAAAGCCGAAATGTTACCAAGTTACACTTCGCTACTTAAAAAGTTAAGCAATTTTCCTCAAGCTTTAACTGGAACAATACTTCTTATGCTCTATTGACCAACGGAGGCATCGGGAAAGGCATTGCTGACACCGGGAAAGGCATCAAGAAGAATGATATTCACGTTATGTAACTTGTTGTGTGACGAAAAAAACGTATCTTGACTTGTTCAAAGCATTAATCACAGTTGGCTTCCTTTTCACTTGAATTTTGTTTCCACAGCTTAAGATGAGAAATTTAAAATTTCTATCAGCTGACGTTCTTTTACTGCATATTATATCTATTCAATCGCCCCCAATTTACGTGGAAAAAAGGCAAGTAGGAAAACACTGAGCTTCGAGAAACAGCCATGTTAAGGCTAATGTATTTACCATTCCTTAAATATTTACAATCAAGACCACTCGTTTAGGAGACCTTTTCTCAAAAGATCCACACATGCAAATAATGCTGTTTTCCGTTCGAAATGTTTTTCTTCCTATTCAATTGAACAACTGACTTAGCTTTTAAGCCGAGAAAAAAATCACAATTATTGAAAAGGTCATAGACAGGCCTACACAGACTCCCCTGTGTGGTTTTACGTTTGCGACGCAAAAGCCTTTAATTAAAGCTTCGCTCTGACGATGATGGGTAACCACGTGCTTCAAGTCGTGTTTTGAAGTTACACATGGCCTCCTGGAAAATTCTTTCCGAGGAGTTTGTTCTTAGAAGTCTGATAGCTTCTCCTTTAATAAAGCCTTTCTTAACACTTGGCGGGTGGCAAGATGAATAGTGTGTATATTGAAAGGTCTCGGTCAGTTTGTAGACTGATTTTTCAGAGATAACACTGTTGTACTTTTCAACATGTTTATTATCACTCTGAAAGCGTGTACATATAAGATCTTTCAGCTCTGAAAAAAAAAAGCCAAATTGAAAAAACGTTATCTGAGGTCTCGTTTGCCGCAAGGCAGTCGACACTTAAAAAACAAACCAAAAAAACTAAAGGCAAAATATTGCCTTTTGTGACAGCATACCACCCAGGGGTTAAAAAGTTTAAAACAAATACTGATGCAAGAATGGAACCTCATCCAAAATCAGCCACTGCTGAAAACAATTTACAAAACGCCTCCGATTATATCATACAAAAGAGGTAAATCCTCAAAGACATACTCGTCAGAGCGAAGCTTTAATTAAAGGCTTTTGCGTTGCAAACGTAAAACCACACAGGGGAGTCTGTGTAGGCCTGTCTATGACCTTTTCAATAAACATTTCGGCTTTACAACATGATTGTCTCTGGAACAACAAATTATATGTCTCTATATGAAGTATAAAAGCTATTTCACCGCTGACCGCTCATATTTGGGTCGTTTTTTCTATCCCCGCTCGTCGCCCGTGATGTAGTAACTCCCGAAGCTGTTTGCAGTGTTTGGATCGAAGATATCCCTTAGAGCACAAGAGATTCATTTAAACAAGGTATGGCTTATCCAGGCTATGGTGCTCCACCACCAGGTGGATATGGCGGGGTAAGTGAGGAGGGAGTTGATTGTCCCTTTGGATTTCTGAAAAATTTTCAATGATGAGCGAACAGTGAGAAAAAGCCGTTTACAGACGCCATTGTCAATCATTCTGGAATCACACACAATTATTCGAACTGGGAATTAAGCTAATCGTTGGAGCATTTTTGATGCTTGAAATCACCGTTCAAGAAACCTTTATTTTATGACATGTTTATGCAGAAGTTTTTTCACTAGTGACCTGTGGGTTCATTAGTATGAAGTTGTCGAAAACGTAAGCTTACATACGGAGTAACTACGAGGAATCGAAACTACAATTTAACTTTAATAGGAAAGTGCAGGTTTAAGTTAAGATCTTGGAGCGGTTTCTGTTGAACCCCATAACATTTTTAAACGAGGCCTCGGCCTCGAAGGTAATCCGTTGCTTTTGTCATTGTTTTCTCTATCAACGAACTATGTACACAATGAAGTTTGTGGCTATACGGAAATTGTGCCTCAAAAATTATGGCATATCTTAAAATTATGTATTTGTGTTTTCAAATCATGACATTTTTAAACTATACCACAATCATCAAATGTAATTCGTTATTAAAACCCTTTTGCGAGCGATTACAGGTCAGTACATGTATCATGCTTGTAATCAGATAATGTAACAATTAGACAGCTTTCACACCATGCCCTTCTAATGAGAAAATACATGTCATTCCCACAAGCTGACATAAATTTTTTACATTCATACATATTAGACATGAAAAGGTAAGAAAGAAATGTTCAACTTTCATGACAGCATGGGTGCAAAGTGTAATTTTTTCCACAATGAGGGGTTCATCTTTTACCAGATTTCACAAAAATTTTAGTACAGGCCCAAGTGATATCTCAAGACAATGAGACTCAGCCAAAAATGCAAGAAATTATTTAGAGAACTCTACATTTTGTAAGTGTCTTGTCTATATTTTCCCCAAAAATATACACAGATAATTTTGAAAGGACCCAAGGGCAGTCTAAAAGCCACTCTGACTGGCAGATAATACAAATATATACATACTTTATTCATTCCAAAAAGGTTTTTAGAATGAAGGTACATTTTGCAATTAGAATTTACTTACATACAAATGAAATATAAAATTAAATGTCAAATAAGAAATTAAATGCTCTCTAAATAGGATGAAATCAATTGTTACTTTATGCAACATTGGAACTATTTCAAAGTGACTTGAGTGAAAGGTCTAAAGAATACCAGAGTTTGACAGCTCTAAAATAAAATGTTCTTTTTTCTGTGGGGGTTCTGTACAAGGAGATCTAAGCATCTAGGCATTCCTTATTTGTTTGATTGAGTGTCATCAGTTCCTTTGATGTATTTAGAGAACAAGGACTCTGGCATGCACCCAGTCATACATACACATTTAAAGGCCATTATAGCATGCCAATGGTACAATTAAGTGCTGTCTAAAAAAGATGAAATCAATTGGTTCTTTATGCAGGGTTTGAACTCTTTCAAAGTGGGTTTTGGCATGAATGGAAGGTCTAAAGAATACCAGAGTTTGACAGCTCTAAAATAAAATGTTCTTTTTCTGGTGGGGTTTCTGTGCAGGGAGATCTAAGGCATCTGGGCATTCCTTATTTGTTCAGGAAGTGTTGTCAGCTCTTTGGAGGTATTAATTTTAGAGAACAGGGACTCTGGCACATGCCCAGTGACACATGTACATGTACAGTTAAAGGCCATTATAGCATGTGAGTGTTATAATCAAATCCTTTCTAAAAAGGATGAGATCAATTGGTTCTTTATGCAGCATTTGAACTCTTTCAAAGTGGGTTTTGACTTGAGTAAAAGGTCTGAAGAATTCCATAGTTAGACAGGTCTAATATTAAATGTTCCTCTTTCCTGTGGGGTTTCTCTACAGGGAGGTCCAAAGCATCTGGGCATTTCTTATTTGTTCAATAACTGTCATTAGCTCTTTGGATGTGTTTAGAGAACAGGGACTTAGGGACATGCTCAGTCATACATGTACATGAAGGGTATTATAGCATTTTAATGGTATAATTAAATGCTGTCTAAAAAGGATGAAATCAATTGTTTTTTTATGCAGCATTTGAAGTCTTTCAAAGAGGGTTTTGGTTTGAGTGGAAGGTCTAAAGAATACCAGAGTGTGACAGTTCTGAAATAAAATGTTCCTTTTTCCTGTGGGATTTCTGCACAGGGAGATCTAAAGCATCTGGACATTCCTTAGGGTGTAAGACCTGTCATCAGCTCTTTGGATGTATTTAGAGAACAGGGACTCAGGCACACACCCAGTCATACATATAAATTTAAAGGCTGTTATAGCATGTCGATGGTATACATGTAATTGCTGCCCTGATGGTTAGCAACCTTAGATCTTTAAAGATTTGGGAGACATGATTATATTTTCTTATTTTATCAATTGTGAATAAAAGTAACAGAAGGTGATTATTGCTCAAAATCTTGAATTCTTCTCTTTCCTTTTTACAGGGTTACCCAGGCTTTCCAGGAGGCTATCCAGGTGCAATGCAGCAGCAAGATCCTTTGTTTGGATATTTTTCAGCCGTCGCTGGGGCAGTAAGTACCCAAATGGACAAATTTAAAGTTAAAGGTTTGACTCTTGGAGCTCAATAACATGTAGCCTCTGCAATATCATTTCAATATCCAATAATGAAGGTGATATGAAAAGATAAACCTACTAGCATTACTCCTCGTGGCACCTGTGTTTGATAGAGCATGTCCCTCTTTTATACTCCTTTAACCCCTGAGATTGACCAGCATCTAATTTCTCCTTACAATATCACCCCTGAATCACACATTAAGGTCCTGAGAAGAAAGAAAATGATCACCAACTAAAAAAGTGCCTGATTGTTAAACAAATTCTCCTTGCCAGCATGTTAGGAAATTTATAGAGAATATTATGGAGAATATGCATACTGAGGTTTTAGGTGTATGGGGTTGAAGAAATTTGGAAAAATACTAAATAGAAACAATTTAAATGCTTCTTTTTCTTTAAATTTTGATTTGATTTTATTCTGTCTTTCTGAAGGATCAGCAGATTGATGCAAAAGAACTACAAAGCAGTCTAACAAGTTCAGGAATGTCTGGAAGTTATCACCGTAAGTATTTCTCCATGAATTAAATTTCAGTTCTGCAATGCAAGAAGAGTACCTGGGAGCATTTACATTAATTTTTTACATTCATTAAACTCTATTCGCACTTTGGTATAAAACAGTCAAGCAGGGAAGAATACTGATGTACTATTTATCTCTGCTCTCCATCCTTGCTCAGATGACTTTTAAAAAAGGGTAATTACTTTGGTATTATGATAAAACCATTATAAAAAAGTAAAGAAAAAAAGGCAAAGCAAAAAGCAAGTCAAGCAAGTGACATGTGTACACACTCAAATTCAATTTTCAGATTATCAATATTACTTTCAATCGCTGACCTGTAAATAGGAATAGCTTGTCCAATATAATAATTTAGATTAAGATCACTATGAACTAAATTATCTTAGCTAATTGCAGAAACTAAATTGGATTTAGCGTTGGAACATACTTATGGTTGCATTTTATGTCCTTACCTTGATACATGCATTATCTATCCTTGCAATTTTTATTACACTGTCCAGCCATTGGTTAACAAATGAACCAGAAGTCTATTATAAGCTCATTTTAGTTTCCTTTCATTTCCAGCTTTCAGCTTGGAGACTTGCAGGTAAGTACAGTGTACATGAATATTAAACTTCTCAAGTTTTGCAGTTGAACTTCTTGTATTACAGTTGATCCTGTATTAAGCAGCACTGTATTAAAAAATAGTCACCCTATATTAAGCATTTGGTCATTAAAGTCCTGAAATTTCTTTCGTCTAAAGTACTGTAATTTCTACTTCTATTAAGCGGTCATGGTCATCCTCGACTAAGTCACAACAACCCGTTTGTGTTGTCTTCCACCTGTATTGAATGATCACTTAACCCTTTAACTCCCAAGATCTGATTGTTAACTCTCCCCTCCAGCTTTTTCTCAATTCCTGGGAAATTAGTTAGAAGAATTTGGTATTGGATCAAGATAACAGCTTCTACCTGATAAGTTTGGGTATTCTCATTTGCCCTTTTGCTGGATAATGTATGGATATAGGGAGAAGTTTCATGTTAATCACTTCTGGGATTTAAAGGGTTAAAGCAGAACTGTTCAAACTTGATTTAAAATCATTCTCAAGTAACATTTATTCCAAGTTTATCTCCTGGCATCAGTGTTCTGCAATGCTCTCAATGCATTGCAGATTATCTTTCTTCTTTGGTCAGTTAGGACAAAAAATACCCACAAACATCATGCAAGTCATTTGCAGGTCAACCTGTAAAAGCAGTCAACTTGTATTAACCCTTCACTCCCAAGATCTCATGAGTAATTCTCCTCACTGCCTGCCATATACCCTTCTCATGATGTTAGTTCAGGGAATTTAGTCTTACATCAATCAACAATCTCCTAACTGATATTTTCCTTTATCCTTGTCACTAGTCTGCTAAATATTGTATTGATACTGTAAGGAGAAATTCTGTCTTGATCACTCATGGGAGTGAAAGGGTTAAGTGGTAGTGTTAGTGGAGTCACAAAAAGAGCATACAAAACTTGGTGTAAATTTGTGTATACCATTGTGCTTTTGGATTCCTTTAACAAGCCCATGCGATAACTTGCTTTCAAGCAGTTTAATTTATGCACTAATAAACTTATGAAGAGTTCATACTTGATAAGTGATACACTTTGATTTTTTTATTCTTTAGGATTATGATCACCATGTTGGATGTATCCTTAAACATAGTGATGATTAAAATACTGTACAACTCATGTAGCAAATAAACCTTTAACCAACTTTGTACCAACATTGTTATATTCTAAATGTTTGAGGCTGCAATTAGGCCTCAGGCAAGTTGTAATAATTTTAGAATTTCTGAAGATATGTATGGAGAGACACAGCAGTATAATTGTTGGCTCGCTTGACTGTGAGTCAGAGAGTCATAGTGTGTTGTTGAAATTTATTTTGTTCCCCTTCTTTAAGCCCATATGGCTACCTTAATTGCTGTTGCATTCATTCATTTTTGCACCAATTATTCCAACCTACCAGGATGTGAAATTAATTTTTTTTTCTGATAGCCACTTGGTTCCTAAATTCTTCAAAGTGGTAGCCAATTCAAAAAAAGTTGGTCACCCTTTTCAAAGACAAATAAAACCTTTTTTTAGCTGTCAGCGTTTCAGGTAGACCCTCCAAAATTAAGTTCAGAGAAAGATCTTTAATGTGCTACAAATTGAATTCAAGGATGGATGATATACAACGTTCAAGCTCACCTAAATCCAAGATGGCGTCTAGTCATTGATTTAGATGCATGTGCTGCATATTGGAAACAAACTTAACAAGGAGGTTTGCAGCAGCTTTATCTTTTTAAGGTTATGATGAAGCATTCTAGTCACCAATTTGGCAACTAATTTTCGGGATTTGGTCACCTAAGTGAAAAATTTAGTCACATTGGTACCTGTATTAGGCGCAATTTTTACGCCCTGCCTACAGTTTGGTTATGAAATAAAAATTTTCTTTGATATACCTTAACTCCTCTGTAGCGTGACTATAGTGGCAAAATGGGTTTCAATGAATTTAAGGAATTATGCGGTGTGTTGCATCAGTGGAAGGTACGTTAAAGGAGTTCAATCTTAACTGTGAGCATACATGTAGTCTTATTTTTTTAACCCCTTAACTCCCAAGATCTGGTTGTCAATTCTCCCCACTAGCTGCTACACATTTCCTCGTAAATTGGTTACAAGAATTTGCGAGTAAAATCAAAATAGCAACTGATAAGTTTGAGTATTCTCCAAACCTGTTTGCTGGATAATGTATGGATATGATAGGGAGAGGTCACATGTTAATCACCTCTGGGAGTTAAAGAGTTAAAAAAAAAAAGTGTAGTGAAGGGAGGGGTGGGGTGGGGGGGAAAGGGGGCATTCTTTGAACTGTATATCTTCTAGACATGGGATGTAGGTGTTAGCTGTTCACCAATACCATTATATATATGTGACCTCCATGGGCAGAAATGGGAAAAGGTGACTGCCAAGGCATATGGAACTGACACCTTACACAAAAGGTAGTGAAAAATGTAGCTAGTGGCTCCTCTAGTAGGTAACATGAAGAAACTTAAGCTACCAGAGAAACTTGTCCACATGTTTCTGCATGCCTGCCAATGCACCGATACATCCATGCAACAAAGACTTTTAATTCGGTCCCAGTATGGCATTAAATATGTTTGTTCCCCAAGTATAAGTAGAACACATCCCTAAGTAATTCACTGACTTGGGCACAGCTGTGCTACACAGTGGTGCCTAACCCTTTACACCCCAACATCAGTATGCATATTCTCCATACTGTTCTCTTTAAATTTCCTAAGGTGCTGACAAGGAGAATTTGTATAAAAATCAAGAGTTTCTTAAGTTGGTGATTATTTGCTTTATTCCTGTGACCTGGATGTTCGATTCAGGGGTGATTTGTTAAGGAGAAATTAGATTCTAATCACTCTCAGGGGTTAAAGGTACAATTAAGTTTTCTTTGTCTTAGACACAGAATTTAGTCCCATGTGGATACAAACTGGTCCCCAAACCCCCTGTTTGTGATAAGTAACACCAGTGCTTCCTTTTCATTGCTCTCCACTTGTTCATAACATGTAAATATATTTTGGTTCTATTTCAAAAGGGGACCCTCCTCTCAGTGCAATTTTCTGCCCTTGTTTCCTGATAACTGGATAATTCATCAATATTTTGAAGGGAAGTTAAAGAGACTAAAAAGGGTACATAAAGATTGATTTGTTATTTTGAACTTATATTTTATTTGGGGTGACTTGGAGATGTACTGTCCAATTGTTTAATTTTTTAACTGAATTGAATTCAACAAATGCCCCAAATTAATTCTTTTTATGCTGTGCAACAGACGACCTTTATGCAGCATGACAGAGACAGGTCAGGAACAGTTGAACCCCACGAGCTGCATGCTGCACTCACCTCTTTTGGTAACTTCGTTAGCTTTTTATTAATTTTTGTTGTTGTTGTTTTTGTTGCTGTTGTTGTTGTTTTTGGATTTTTTTTTTTCGATATCACATCTAGAACTTATAATTAGACTGTATCAGCTGCTTGAAACCAAACCTCTCAAAGGGAAAATGTCAAATTCACTGACATTAGTTTGATTTAGTAGTGGGGAGTCATCTAACTCCGCCCTAATCCACCCTACCAGCCTTCTTTCTTGTAACCCTTCGTGTTGATTTGTCTTGATAAAAAATTCCGTTTCCTTCTAAATTCGTAGGTTATCGGTTAAGTCCTAATGCGCTGAACATCATCGTCAAGCGGTATTCAACCAACAATCGAATCACCTTTGACGACTTTGTTGCTTGCTGCGTGAGGTTGAGGGCTCTGACAGGTACAGTACTCAGACAAACGAATTTATCTGTTTGTTCGCACAGGTTACTAACAAGTTTTAGACTTAATATTGTCCTCTGTTTGACCACAGCTGGTGTTCACGCGTTACAGTGGTTTCATTTTGAAAGAAACTTTAAAATATTTCCCTTAAAATGATAATCAGATCTTGCTTCCAGTTTTGCGCGAAAGTGTGTCGTAAAATTTATGGCTTTTTATAGACTAGTTAGCCGGCAGAACAGGTATATATATATATATTTTGCATTTTCGGGCAACAGGGGCGGGCGCAACTTCATTCACGCTCCTCCCCTCGCGCATGACTTGCGCTTAGCTCCCGCCTCGCGCTTGCCTCCGTTCGCTAGAAAAACGGAAAATAATTAACCCTTATTCTACTGGCTAGAGACTTCTTGTTTTGTGGAAGGCGAAGCAATGTCTTGCCTCGAATGCAATTACCCGTACTAATTTTTTCCTAGTTTTATCCTCCATTTTCTCCATTGGCCCTTAAAGTTTCTTCGTTAATCTTGAACGCCCCAAGAAGCCTCCTGGAGGGGTGGCCTCATTTGTTATCTCTACGACCAGCGTGTTGTAGAAATTACTTAAAAGTGCTTGACTTTTCAAGATTGGAAATCAGTTGTTACTCTCTTCATTTTTGTTCTGCAGATCAATTTAGAAGGCGCGATACAGCTCAGAACGGGATGGCAACTTTTCAATACGATGACGTGAGTTGCTCTTTTGTTTTGAAACGCTAACCCTCAAACTCCCAAAAGTGATCGACAGTTAACTTTTCCCTATCATATCTATAACTATTTCCCTCAGAATGTACCACATTTTCCTGACCAATGATAAAAATTACAATTTCCTCGATCATGATTGGTGTAAGAAAACTTTTCCGCTAATTCACTTGCCGAGTTGTTATGGGACAGTTTGTTAACGGACAGTGCAATAAGCCAATCACATTGAAAGTTGTAGTGTAAATCAACCAATCACATTCAAAGTTGTAGTTTAAATCCACCAATTACGTTCAAAGTTGTAGTTTAAATCCACCAATTACGTTCAAAGTTGTAGTTTAAATCAACCAATCACAACCTTACTTTAAATCACCATAGAAACTGTGCACAAACTCTTCCCTTTCTTTCACAACTTGGCTATTCTTCTTTTCTGTGAAATTGTAATTTTTATGATTAATTGGCAGGCTCTGTCATCCTAACCAGTCCATTTTGTTTTTGGTTTTTGAGATGATTTTTATTGTATAATTTTTAAAACTTTAGAAACCCCCATCTTGAATGAAACCGGAACAGCTTCACGGGTCCCTTTTTGTTACCGGGACCTTCGAGAAATGGGCCCCTGGTTGGGTCATTGTGTTGTGTTCTTGGGCAAAACACTTAACTCTCATTGTCTCTCCACCCAAGAGTATAAACAGGTACCGGTGAATTGTCAGGGAAGCCTGATCAAATGCTAAAGGGTAACCTTGCGATGGACTAATAACCCATCCAGAGGTGGGGTGGGGGGAGGGGGATTACTACTCCTAGTCACTTCATGTTATGGAAATCGGGATAAGCCCTGAGGATGGAACATGTGGCCCGAACACGGGCTTTTTTGTTTATGGAAGGGCATATCTCGAATGAAATACTGTTCCTCCTTTTCAGTTCATCCAAGTATCTATGTATTGTTGAAGACGATGTACAAGTTTCTGCAAGCTCTTCTACCGTTATTTTTTTTTTAAAATGCATAATGTAATAATTTGTTAGGCCCCTTTTTTTCTATGAATTAACAGTCAAACTTGAAAAAGATACAACAGAAGATACTTCTTCTCAAAAGAAGTGTAGGTTCTACAGTTACGATTATCGGCCAGAAATCTTCAAAGGAGAGGATAGGTTCTTTTGTTGGACATGTGTATTGCGCGCGTACATTCGTGCCTGCATGTTCATAGGATCTGCGTTTGTTCTCTTAAATAGTAAACGAGATTAGTAATTCAACCAGAATTACAGTAAACGTTTTAGAGGGCACTTTCTAGCACCTACGAAATTGTGCAATCTCCATAATAATTAGGTATTAGAACATGTTTTAGGTATGTACCACTAATGTAGGCTTGCAATAAATTTGAAATCGAAGATACCTACAAAGTCGCTCGTACAAGGTCGAGGAAATTGCCATGATGGGAAATTCATGATTCCATTGTGAGTCACTGTCTAGATTGTTAGGTGGCGTAGTGATGGTTAGAATTAGCTATTTTAGTGCACTTCTTTCCGCGATGAAATTTTTCCTGTATCCGCCGAATACAATGAATTGCGTTCGAAGTCTATCTATAACCAGAAAACACAAGAAACTGTAAGCAAACGCGTATGACCCACTTTGGATAATTTAAGTTAGCAAGAGGACTGTTTCAAGAGGGTTTACTTAACAGTGGTCTTCTGCACGGAGTTCGCATTCGAAAATGAGACCGAATTCGAAACGTAACTGCAAGCAAACTAAAATTTTGAGGTACTAGTCTTTCAGAGAAAAGTCATTCTAAGGCTGGGAAAGGCTAACCAGTGCTACCCAGTTTTCTAGTGCAGAGCCTCGTGCTTGTCTCCTTCGTAGCCGTTGTTTGATCTCGTCACACAACGTGCTCTCGTCACGCAACGCGTTCTCTCGTCCCTTCAACGGGAGAGAGCGCGTTGCATGACGATACTAAACAACGGCTGCAAAGGAGACTTCTTCCACCCCTGAAACAACTGGATCCAAAGGAATAAAATTCGAAGTTGCGATCCTCGTATAGGTATTTCTTGAAAAACAAAAATCAGAACGTGAAAACAAAAAATCGCAAGAAATGCTGGAAATAGTGCCCCGTTTTGCAAGAAGTATTGACTTCACAGTAATGATCTCAGTAGAAATATCCAGTTTTATTCAACTTCACACTTGCCACGTCGTACCACACAACCACTCTTCTTCCTTTATAAAAAGGAATTTCACGAGTTTATGCTACAGGGTTTCCAACATTAACCCAAGCCCACGAAGCATGTTAGGAGACTCCAACTCAGTAGAACGGTGATTCATGAAATCGTTATTAGTTTGGTTCAATACAGAGGATTCCACTTCTTTTCCTTTCAAGTTTCCATCCAATTGCGCAAACGCCAAATCATTCGCATCCAAAGTGACTGAAGGCTCATCCACAGAACCCGTGTTCGTCGTTGGCAGGAAAAGCTCTCCACGTGACTGAGAGTTTGGCGATAAAATCGAGGAACTATCAGCGATTTTCATATCGGAACTTACCGACGTGTCTGTTACATCATGTTCAAGTCTATCAACAGTACTTTGGTCTGCAGCAGATGTTTCGTTCTGATTAAAGTTCCCGCTTCCTTGAGAGTAAACAATCAGCTTACTTTCGCTAACGCTACTTCCGTTGGCTTGAGGTTGAAAACAAAGGCTAGACTCCTTAACATTAGGATCACGAAGATTTTCAACGTCATCACAAGCAAGTCCTTGAGGAGACTCCAATCCTCCTTTATTGACATTTGAGCAAAGCAGATTGGAAGAGGGTCCCAGGTTCTCTTTCTTTTCGTTTTCAAATGACTGAGGTTCACTGGGCTCCAAGTTGACTTTTCCTCCAACCTCACATGGTTGATTTGAAGAAGATTTTTTCTTCTTTCCGAATTTCTTTTTGAATTGGCCAGGCGAGTTGGAGTCCAAGCATTTCTTCAGGAGAGCTTTGTTTCCCTTCCGTTTTTTAATTTTCTTTCGTTTTACTTCTAGAATCTTGGGCTTTTCCTCAGACACAGCCCCTGAATCATTTTTCTCGAGGAAAACAAACTGTAGATCTACAAACGGCTACAAAGGAAAAATAGAAAAAAAAATAATAAAAAAGAACGTCTTTTCTCTTTTTACAAACGTTAAAAAGACTTCCGAAGGTCGGTTAGCGCTAACCCAAGGTGGGATCTTAATCCGGGTTTCTTTATTCCTTTGTAGAAAAGCCTTTTCGAGATAATTTTCTCTATTCCTTTATTTAGAGCATCAAATAATCAAATTCTACATAAAGCGAAGTATACTAAATTTTTTTGTACAAGTCCTCAGATTTCACACTAATCCTGGGTTAACTTAGCCAATTTTTGAACAACCCGGCCCAGAGAGGGATAGGCCATGATATTTTAACAGTATTATTAACACCTTAACCCCCAAAGAGTGACTAACATCTAATTTCCCCTTACAAAATCACCCTGTCTGAATCACACTAAAACTTACGGTCACGAGAATAAAAGGAAAATAAACACCAAATGAAGAAGTTTTTGATTGTTAAACAAATTCTCCTTGACAGCACCTTAGAAAATTTATGAAGAACAGTAAGGAGAATATGCATACTGGTGTTAGGGTGTAAGAGTTGATACACAGATATTTTTGGAAAGGTTACGCCTGACGGAAGAATACAGCCATTTTAAGAGAACAGGCTTCCTTACAGTGGGGGGAGGGAAGGGGAAGGTCCTCCTCCCTCCCTTCCCCCCCCCCCCTCACAATGTAAACATGTTACGCTACGTTTGTTTTTCTTTTTTTCTTGTTTGTAGCTTGAAGCTTTGGTTTTTTTCCCGCAGAGCCTTAACTCTCTGCATACATTTCCTCTAGGCGACGTGCGTTTCCGGTTTTATTTACCTTGGAATACAGGCCATATATCCTGCACACTTCTTTCATAGTCAGGTGACCATCTAAGATTTCATCGGAACGAATGATCTCAGTCTGAAAAAAGGAGCCGTAAAGGAGATGCTGAATTAAGTGAAATTATTTTTAGTGAGGGTCTCTAAAATGACTAAGATTTTGGTTGAAAACGTCAAAAATCGTGAAAATATCATCTGAGCAAAAAAAAAAAAAAAAAGACAAGAAAACCATCATCTATCATAGCAAATCTTCAAGGAAAAGGCAATGTTTAAATGGTCAAAAAATGACTACATTTTTAGTTATGGCTTTTTCATCGTTCATTTTACAGTTTCGTGACTACGGTGCTGTCACGCCGCAACACTTCTAATAAGGTGTTATCACGATTTTAACAGGCCAATTATCAAGTCAACATCACTTTTACTTACTATATGTGTTTCAGGAATAGCAAACTTCATGACCAGAAATTTCTTCAGAACTTTTACAGTCACTTCCGAAGAACAACGCAGATAACGCGTAGGGAAGACCTGCGAAGCAAAATGTAAACATTTTTCTTCACACTAGCTCACTCAGTTTTAAAAATGAATTACGATAACCCAAATAGAGGAAATTCCAAAATGACGAGGAGCCAGTGAACGGCAAATTCTTTCAATAGGAACATGTTCAAAAGGGGGTTCGTACAGAACGAGGTTACCATACATTGTATGCGTAGCGAATTAATCCGATCGTATAGTCTGATCGTCAAGGTGAAGATAGTCCTGAAAACCATTTTCGTCGTTTAAATTCACTATCGTTTCCACTACGTGAGCGGAAGTCATCATAACGGAAATGCAAAGTATATTGAGACGATCGATTTCTTATATCATATTGGGCGACGGAAAGCCATCGTATGATTCTTCAAAACGTGAAGTAGAAAATAAAGAACATTTCTTCACCTCCTTTTCCATCCGGTTCCTTGTTTTCCTAGAAAAGATAAAATCAAATCGAATCAAACAAAATATTTTAGCTTGCGTTTCAAACGTCCCTGTACGATATGTAACGCAGTGGAACGACACGAGCTAGCTCTCAATCTTTATCGGTTTCCTTCAACGAAACTCTCTCTAGCACCCTTCCACTAACCATTTTAAGCACAAAAGTAGAGATTTGCAAGTCTCTGGATTCGCAAAATATGCTGGGAGAATGCAAGTACAAACCCCCGCGGTATCACCCCTCCCATCTCCATCAGATCAAAAAGAAGTCAAATTGGGTTTGTACCTGAAATATTCAAGAGTTATACAGACAGGATCTTCGAAAGGAAGACTTTCTTTTTCTTGGTCATTTGACGTTGCTGTCTCGTCAGTAACTGTGAGAAACAGAAAACAACATCTCCAACTACTGATACACCCTAAGCAAAATCGTACTTAATCGTTCACGAAAACAGCTCGTAATTCTAATTATACGATCGTGAAAACGGCCGTACAAGACCTGTAAACTATTCTAAGAAGTTGTATGATGGTTTCAAATGAGGTCTTTACCACTGCCCTAACAATAAGCAATAGGCTTCTAAGCTTCCGCCGATCCACAGCATCATCAGGGATAGAAAAGTTTCTGTAATGCGGCCGCATAAAGAGGGATGGGTAATGAGGTGTTATATAGCAATAAACAATGCCCAACAACTTGAGGTAGGCGAAGAAAGACGTCATAATAGGGAGTGAAGGCGTTGGGTGCTCTGGGGAATATGGTAAGGCCAAAAAGTGGGAAAGGTGAAATAATCATGGAATAAGCACAACAAATATCTAATTGGAATAAAATAACTTCTCCATAAAACTGAATAGAAGGGCTGTGAGCTTACTGCGTTCTTTTGGGGAACGCTACAGAATAAAGTTACGATAATATCAAAGTAAATGCAGGGATAGTGTGTGAGTTGGCTTCATTTTCTCGGAAATACAATTGGATACATTTACGATAAAGTTCACATAAAAGGACGTTTTTTTTAACTTTATCATTTACGAAAGTTTTCCTTCAACGGTTAGTGCTCACTGCACTGTCTATTCACAGATAACCTCCTAGAGTAACATAAGGTTGAACTGTAAAATACAAACCTGATTCATTCTTGTCTGTTTGACTCGCTTCAAACTCTTTACGCCTATTAACCTCCTCTGAAAAGACAACGATTTCTTGAATAAGTTTCAAGTTCATGAGGAAAACCAAACATCACAAATAAAACACCGCCTGCAGAAGAGTTTTTTTTTCCCTTACCATGATAAATACCAGGTACGATCTTGTAAACGATGTCTTGTAAAGTTCTATCAGGTCTAAAAATGAAACACAGATATGTCTTAATTTACAAGGCGTCAGGGCAACGTACCTTGATACTAGCCTCATGCTTTGTAAAGGACTGGCTGCAATTACATTATGCTCACCGAATATGAAAAAGCGGTTTAGTTTTGTGGACTTCAACATCACAAACAGGACAGTGGTATGATGTCTGGAGATATTTAACGATACAGCTGCGACAAACTAGAGATAAAAATAGAAAAAAAAAACTTAAGCGATCCAACTAAGTTGATAACAGTTCAAAAGTCAAGAACATGTCTTAATAACATTATTTTCAATTTTAAGTTGTTTTTTTTTTTTTCATTTTCTTTCCAGTGAATTGGAAATGTTACCTTCTTCGGATCGTCTTGTTTGTGAGTGTACTTATTTGTTTGGTTGGTTTTTTTGTTGTTGTTTTTGGTTCATCTTTTATTTCTCTTCGTTTTGCTCTGTTTTTTCTTTTCTTAATGTTTGTTTAGTGTTTTGATATTCAAAGCTGTAGCTAAGTGACTTAACCCTTTAACTCCCAAGATCTGATTCGTATTTCTTCTTACTGTCTCCCATAAAATCACTTGATATTACTTGGGAGAATTTAGTATCGTCGCCAACCGCAGAGTATGAAGAGGGCTATACTGAGAAAATTGACTGCCAATGCGGGGGAATCAGGAAAACCAAAACAACCAAAACCTTCACAAACGAGGAAGCAGAACAAGCCTGTTGGCTCTTCTCAAGTCTCTCGCTCACATTCAGCAGCAACATCCATTAAAAATAGAAGTTGTAAAAACGTCTCACTACTTACACGAATGTAGACACTCGACAATGGTTGTAGCATCCACTAAGTATCCACCGCATAACACGCACATAATGTGAGGGTTTAAGTCCTGAAGCTGCATCGTACGAAGAGACATCTTGATTCAGTCGTAGGAACAAGCTGGAAAAAGAAGAATAAAAAACAACCAACTCTGGTTACATTTGTAAATATACGAGGCACTATTGAGAATGTCGGTGTAAATTCCCGGCCTTAATGAACCCTATCACTCCCAAAGGGTGATCAACTTTTTAGTTCTCATATTAATATTGAGAGAGAAATAAGAGTGTGTAAAGTTATCAGCCATAGAGTATTGTATTAATTTAACTCTAAATTCTCCTACGTGACAAACAACGAAATACAACGCCGCTAAAAAGGGAGAATTATTAGTCCGGTCTTCGGAGTCAAAGCTTAACGGGACAGTTTCTCGGGTTGCCAGTAATTCTCCTTGAACTGTATGTTCAGGAGTTTACTCTCAAAAGTATTCTTGCAAGGTCATTAGCTCGCTCGTCTCGCACTCGTGTATAATAAAATCAGCCTTCTTTTTTTAAGCCTTCTCACCCTAATATCAGTGCATATTCCCCATACTTTTCCCTAGTCATCTCCTATGTTAATGACAAGGAGAATTTGTTTAAAAATCAAGAACTTCTGTAGTTGGTCATCTTTCTTTTACTCTCTTGGCCTTGATAACCGATTAAAATCTTTGTTTTCTTTCAGAGGAGAACAGAAAAGCTTCATCGTTGCTTTAAAAATGTCATTCAGCTTTGTATCTTATCAACATTTGACCTCATCAACGAAAAAAAAAAATTCAAAACGGAAAGAGTGTTAAGGCGGCTAGATCTTTGAAATCAAAGTAGTTCTGTTAACCGTAAGATGAGACCCTGATCATGAAACACTTAAATACTAAGCACGTTGGAATCCTTTTCTTTCTTCACCCTCCCTAGCCTCAAGCGTACCATTACAAGCACTTAAACCCCAAGTGGTCAATTTCAACAGAAATGTACAAGCACTTTAATTCCTGCGTGCTGATGCTAAATATAGAACAAATTGGCCCTAAATTTGTCGTAGGATGCATGCAAATTGAGTAAAAATACATTGCCACGGGGAGATTGATTTCCTGATAGTATAAATACCTGAGGTCTTCTCAGTCTTAACATGTTTCTCTGTTATTTGTAGAGAGTTTGAAGCAATTGTAGCTTCAACAATAGTGTGCGCAATTGTTAAATGTCATTACAAAGTCATGCTAGCATACCTACATTTCGGGAAGACACTTTAGATGATTGAACTCGAAGTAAGCTGGCTTTCTTGTCCAAAATAAGACTAAAAACTAACTAAAGATCATGCGGCACATTCCTTAAATTCGATTGGAAAACATCTTCACGTGTTCATCGGCAGGCGAAAATTAATTTCGTCTTTCTCTTCCATGGTAACTAAAAACACATTTACATGTAGTGACGACCGGTACATGTATATTGGTTGATTATCATATATTATGGAGTCTGCTAACTCACATAGAAATATTACGGAATACCACCAATAAGCGGTCAGATGAGCCTCCTCGGACTCAAAGAATCTTGAAAAGGCTGGTTAGCTATGTGTTTCGAACTAGGAAGCGACAAAATAAAAAGAAAAATAGAAGATGACTGAAACACACGCACGCGATAGAAACTTGTGATCATCTTTATGAATTCAAGTTGCGTTCAGTGCTCGGGTATCCGAGCACTGAAATAACAAAGACCATAGCAGGCACGGAACCATTCTTCTTCGACTGACTCTATCAAAATACAAGTAGCACAGTAACCGTGCGCTGTTCGTTTTAAATCAAATAAACCAGCAAAAAAAAATGCGAAATATACTGGGCGAAAGTTTTAACACTACGACAATATTCTTGTAATTATCGCGAACGTCACGCACTACCTTGCCACGGTCGATCGGTGAAAGCTGTCCTTGAGAAGTTGTGAGATGGTAGAGCTTTGTATAAACTTTGGGTAAATTTTGTATAAACGTATTTGATGAGCTTAAGGTCTTCTTGCAGGTATGCTTCTCTGTTCCGCACACCAACAAGGCTATTACTGCGATTTCAGGAGTCCGTTTAGTGTAGCTGTTTCGTAACCTCAAATTGATATTTCGATATTTCAGAAAAAGGCCTTTTCAGTCCGCTCTTCCAGAATTAAACAGGTCATCGTACTTTTATTGAAATAACAAGGCTCGATGTTCGACAAAACGAATCCTTTTCAAACGGGATCTAAACTTCTAAGGTGACTGTGGACAGTCTGCGTAACACTGAGGAAACCGTTCTCACGCTGCAAAGCTTGACAAGGCGCCGTGAAATGCGACTGATGACACCTTTGAAGGAGAACTATTACTGCTCAATATATTTTATGCTCACACGTAAATGTGTCCCTTTTAATTTTTATGAAGCTGGTTAGGAGGATATGAGCTTCACTGAATGTTGAAGTTTCAAATAAAATTAGGAAAGGCAAACAAATGCAAAAAGTAATACTTAGCGATAGGAGAGACCACTGAACAACTACACTCGTGTACGGGGAAGAACAGCAATTCATAGAATGAATTGTATTTGTAGAGTACCTCTCTATATATCAATGGCGAGATATTTTATTTCTCAAGGGAAAAAAGCGATTCGCCTTTATTATCAGCTTTGACTTCTGACCAATCGATCTATACAGTCTCACGTTACTTCATTTTCAATAAACTTTCATTCCCGCAGCTGATCAGCGTGGTCTGCTAGTAAGGAAACCAACAGCTGAGGATTTCTTCCGTGTGAAGTATTTTGGACATTGCTTGCACGGAAATTCGAACTTGATACATACCTCGAGCTCATTTCACTTCATAAGCATATTAAAACCCAGTCAAATGTTTGTTTCGCTTTTCACTGGCTTCCATAAGTTCCCCCAGTAAACTGAAGTCCTAGTCATGTGTAAAAAGCGTGTATGCATGAAAACAGTCAACAGAGGGTACGTTCACCTGAACTCAATCAGTTAAAACGAAGGTAACTTGTCCCACATACCACCAACCTGTTACTAAGTCGTATAGCGAGATAGCAAATTAAGGCCGGTACATAAAGAAAGTATCAGAAGACTGAACAGAAGAGTCTAGCTAGTATTAAAATTGTATGTCCACACTGACAGTCCTGATATATGGTCGGGCGTTCGACCAAGTCACTTAAAACACAAAACCACATTTCTACCGTCAAGACAGGAACCCGTATTTTAAAGATATGAAATGCACTTTGTCTACAAGGAACAAACTTTGGCTCAATGATTGTTATGTTGGATAAATCACAAGCGAAAAAGAGAAGATTCAGGCGAGTCGCAAACCAAGCGGGTACTAGATGATCGATTGAACTTAAGTTGCGAGATAAACCACAAGCTCAAACGCTACTTTCAGCGCGATCAAACAATTATCTGATAACGTTTTCACACAAATAGTCGAAGAATATGTTTTTCTAACGTACCTATAACGTAAAGGAGTGAAAGCGGTCAACTACAAGAGAAATTTACCTTTTTCTGTGACCGTGTCTTCGTCGATTGATGAATTCGTTCCTGTAAAGGACTCAGAGCGTAGCGTTGTATTGATTTACAGACCACGTGATCTGTTGTGTCAGTCAACGTCGAACAAAGGGAGCCGATTACTTGAAGAAAGCTGACTAAAGACGTGTGAAAATTTTTGTTTTGAATAAGGTAGCTTGCGTTTGGAGCAGAAAAGGGTCATTCGCGCAGAAGTTTAAGAAAAGAAACTGAGACAGACTTTGTTCGTAAAATTTATGAAGCGTTATTATCGGCAAGCCATTGCTCTGAATCTATGGACTTTTCAACAACGAGGCTCTCTTCTAGATTTCATTGTTTGAACAACTAAAGTTGCTCTGTGGTAACATCATTCGTAATAAAGTGCACTTATCAATGACCGTTTCACGCAAGTAGTGCCAAAAGAACACGAAAGAATTGAAATTAACTTCAGAGCTAAGCTGCAAGCGAGTGTAGAGGATCATACGCTTGAAAGATAAAATGCAGCTTACTCTTGAATATTTGATTACTTATTGTCATCCAGCGAAGTAAAACAACAGAGGCTTGCAAGAATGGAAGGACATGGTGAAATTGTGAGAGGGCTTACTTTTCAATCATCGCAAGAATGATGGTTGCACCTTGAGTTTTATTTACTCGACGTTTTGATGGCAGATATTCGTCCATGCAAATGCCTGAGATGCAGATGTTCGGCGGACTCAGTCCATGATAGGTCACCGAGTGTTGTTCAGTTCATCACCCAGCCATAATCCACAGAAAAAGCCCAAGTTCCAAGTGCAAGTTTTCACCAGGAGTTGAACCTAAAACAGTATTGTTTCTGATGCTCTAACACTAAACACATTAAAAATTATGCTACTCGTAACTCTCTTCCCTGGCAGTTGTAACTCTTTGAAAGTTAGCAGTATTCGGAACAGAACTGAAGATTAGGTTACTAAGAAGAAGGGAGTTTTTAGCTGTAAGTCATGAATTTGAGATATTACTGAACGTAACGCAATGTTTAACTGCCCGGCAGTCTGAAATGTTCGCAGAATTTCCGCTGAAAGTTTCTTTCAAACTTCCTATGAATATCAGACATTTGTTGCGAAATGTCAAGCGATTCTAAAACTATCTTTGGTCTTTTAGAGGACAAATTTTCTGAGCTCGTGTATATCATATAATCGCCAGGTTTACGACACTAGGAAACATTTCTGACTTAGGAATTTTATAAAATACACAACCTCAGAAAATTCTGCCTTTTAAAAACCAAAACAATTTTGGAATCGGATGACATCCCTCAGTAAACAAACCTCAAACACTTTAATTAAGTTTTTATATGCATGAGGCATTCGATGGGAATTCGGTGAATATTCAGTCTTCCTGCAGGGCCATTAGTCTATTTGAGAGCGAGTTTTTAAACAAAGCCGAACTTATATTTGTCATGAGTAGGACGTTAATGATCTGTTAAAAATACCGGGGTACACAACAGAAGCCATATGAAAGGCTTTAAATCTGAGGCAATAAGAAATATGTCCGAAATTGATTCATTTAGAAACAGACTGCAGCTAAGAAAATTGAGACACGATATTTCTCTTTGTAATCTGTTAAAACAGCTCAGTAACACTGATTCGTGTTTATTCACTCGTGTAAATATCGATGACAATTACGTGTTTAAACTGAGTTCAACATTTAACCTTCTTAGTTTAAACTTACACAAGGTCTTTGCTTGAACCATTTCAAAGTTTTGTTAGCAGAACACTGGGTGTTTTCATGCGCTGCACCATAGGGCTTGATAGACGGCAAGAGAGTTTCTTCAAACTAGTGGCAGAGTACCCAATTTGCAGAGTTATTTGCAAGAAGGCTGGAGACTAGATATTGCCAACAAACTTTACCAGAGTCTCTCTCGACCCCAGAGTACAAAAAGTAAAAATACCGGTAGTATAAGGAAAAGCTGAGGCAAATATATAATGGACTAGACCCCTTTCTAGAAAGAGCAAGGTCTCAATAACATTTTCCAAAAGGGGCTGCTGATGATGTAATAGGCGGCTGTACCCGAAAAGGGGTCTTACGGCGAAACCCAAACACGACAGCCTGTTCGAAGGCTCAATAGATGCCAGTAGGAGCCCTTATGAGAGGCGGTTGACTACCGGTAGCCGGCTTTTTTTGCAATACTTCAGTTACTTCAAGCAACAGAAATCAAAACAATCTCTGGAGTCAGTCAAAAAGACAGACTTCACAATCTATTATTTCGAAGTCATCGACGCTCTAGAATAATTAAATGGGCAATGTAACAGCACTTTTTATCTTATCCATGACTATTTGTGCCGTTGAAAAGACATATCGAGAAATTTGTCGACAGTAATCTATGAGATTCGTTCTGAAAGGGACTAAAACATCACAACAGCTCTGAAGACGACTCAACACAAGATATTAATACTCTTAACACATTTACAAGTGCGTTACCTAATCAAATTGTGTTTGCAATGTCAGTGGTGGGTGACGATAAATACTGTGAGGGTCAACAGAAAAATTTTCATCGATCACCAACTATGATTTTTCTTTGACGTAGAAAAGTCAATTTCCAACCAATCTGCAATGCATTCCTCTCTCCCACACTAATAGTTTTACAGCAGGAACATCAAAGTTTGAGAATCACAAAAATGTTCGTAAAAAACCTTTCGTGTTCGTTATCTACGATTCACTTTTATCCTCTCCATCCCTAGCCAGTGTTATTTCCTCTAGTTCTGTGCCTCCTTTCCTAATCTTACGTTCTTTAGCTCAATCACGTTGCAGCAAGTTTAGTTTGCACCTGGAAAACAATGAGTCGAAATTTCGAATCCGTGCTGGTTTAATTTCTTCCAGACCAAAGTAAAGAGCTGGCGCTGCCTGTCGAAAATTTATATTATTACACGATCGTTTTGCAGCCCAGGAATTTGTCACGCAGCTGTCAGATCTCGGGAAATCTGACGACCCTCGCAAGTGAATACGTTTGGTCTTAATTTAAAAAGTGAAAAAATTTCAGTAAAAGAACTTTTGGCATGGGCACTACTGTTCGCTGTTCGTTGCTTTTCTTTTCTTTTTTTTACGCGAAAAAAACATAATTTTTAGACACAAAGGTTATGCAAAACAGAACGATAGACTCATTTGAATTCATCTGAAAGGGGTCATCAACTCTCGACAGCTAATTAAAATTCGACAAGATCGTTTTTACACTCAACCTTCTATTTTTTGTTAAAAAAGACCTGTATTTTGCAGTATGAACTATTGATAACATTCTGTTTCCCGGTCTGTTCCCTACTAAGTTGATCCGAGAATAGATCTCAGAGCCGGGTTATTTTAGTCTCAGACAGTAACTGATGACTTAATGAAATGCACGTACTCAGGGAAACAAACAGAGTTTGTCCACGGGAGAGATTTCGGTTTAACTCCGGTCAAAGCACATTCATCGTCACTGCTCTAATATTCTAGGACAGTTTTCAGGTTACATATCTGATGTAAAATCTTGTGCTAAGTGCTAAAATGTCAATTCAAATTCCTGTCGCATTGATGCTAAGTTTGGGAGAATCTGAAGAGTTTTTTCATCAGTTTTGTGACACAAACCTGTATGAAGAAAACTGTCGCATTAATTTAAGATTAAAACGCACTTAAATTTTGCAGACTTAAAAATCTTTAGGTAAGTACAGTAATAGCTTGGTTGCGCCTTCTTTAAAACTTAACATGAAGAACATATATTTAAGACTTCTAGAGTTTTAAAGGTTAAATTCACGCGAGAATTTTGTGCGCGTTGAAATTGTTCCAAATTCGGTCAATTAGGCCTCGTGTAACCGAAAGGAGTGTTAGCGCTGTGTCAAATAGGACTGCGGAACAGAGAAATCATGACTGCATCACATGAACACAAGAGTCTAATCGATCGTCAACATGCCTGTAAGGTGTGTGCTTCGGGTGACTAAACGATAACGTAGTACTATAGAAGGCATGGGTAAGATTTTTCTTGGGTCAAGTTATCACAAAATTGCTATTTCTAAAGCGACATTATCAATCATAGCAATTGCCTAAAAGTACAGGTAATTTTTTGAAAAGTTTAACGCTTCATCTATTGCAATTTTTTTAAATGGGTTTTTAGTCACGCAGTAGATCGAAGTAGATCGGTTGACAGTTTTCCAGGCAGAACCTTCGATGAACTCATTGAAAAAACACCAGGACCGTTTCATTTCAGACACGCCATGTATTTTATTACTTGAGAGAAAAGAAACTGTGAATTGCTCACGGTGAAACGCATCTTTACCGAGGAAGATTAAGTTATGCAAAACAGTCTATGTCAAGTGCAGAGTGTAAATTAGGTCTTTCAAATTATCCAGCTGTAAAGGAAAATATGTTCCTCAATCAATGCTGAGGTCTTGATTAAAATCGAAACCGCAAGAAATCTTGTCATGGTAGACAAATTCAGAGAATACTGAATAACTACGGTCGGCTAAACTGTACTGAGGGGGTGACACGAACTCGCTTCTTTAGCAACTGATTTGCAATTGTCCTTCAATTCGTCAACTTTTACTTTAATTTTCTATGGAAAAAGGAAATCAGTCACCTAAACTATCCATTTTTGCTTCTAAACTATTTCATCCTGTCCTACGAGGTTGTTCATGGTATGCTGGTAAAAAAAAAATTAAAAATTAAAAAAAAAAAAAAAAAACTTTTCTTCCGTATGTTCTAAGTTCAGGCGCTGTTTTCAAGAAGATGAGAACTAAATATGTATTTCGAGTTCAATTCACCTCATGTACCTATCAAACTCGTTCAAACGTACGTTTTGCTTCTGACTGGCTTCCGCTGGTGGCCGCGAGTAACTAATTGTTTCAAGCATGTGTCAAAAGCGTGTATGCATGGAAAATTCAACATTGGTGACGATCAACTCAACTAAATCAGTGAAAATGCAGCCAACTTGTTTTGAATACCACAAAATGATTCAAAGTAATTTAGTTTACTGGAAAAAATAGGGAGACTGCGTGAATTTAAGTGTCAGTAAATCGAATAGAAGAGTGTAGTTTGCAAATATTCTGTCATTTGACAGAGAATTTGAGCATTTGACTAAATCCTTTACGACACAAAACCACATTTTACTGTTAAGAGAAAAGCCCGCAGTTTACAAAAAATGTTCTTCTTTAGGATCGTCGAATTAACCTTGATGATTGAAATTTTCAGAAGACAGCTAGCAAATACGAGATGATTCATGAGAGTCGCAAACCAGGCAGGTACTCGATTAGTGATCGATTGAACTCAAGTTGCGAAATCAACCACACGACCTTACACAAATTCAAACGCAACTTTCAGCGTGTGCAAGCAGTTATTTTGTTGCCATTTTAACTCACATAGTCGGAAAATACGTTAGTCTAACGTATGTTTAAATTAAAGGAGTAAAAGCAGTCAATTACCAGACAAATTTACCTTCTTCTATGGCAGTATCTCGGCCGATTGATGAGTTTGTACTTGTAAAGGACAGAGCGTAGCTTTGTGTTGATTTACAAACCACGTGATCTGTTGTGTCAGTCAACGCTTTTGGAACAAAGGGAACCAATTACTTGACGAAAATAGAATAAAGAAGTGTATGAATTATTGCACTCACCTGGATCTTTTGCGTTCGTAACAAAAAAAAAGTCCTTTCAGTTGCGGCACAAAAAAAGATGGTCCTGTAGTGCTCATTTTCTCCATTTGCGGGATTTTCTAAGTTCTTCTTAAAAGGCTCTGATCTAATACCACTCAAAGCTCTGAGTTGCCTTGATACATCCAGTTTATTACTGTTTATGGATAAGGCAAATTTGTTCTCTAGATTCGTTTGCGATTGATGCGTTATTTTAAGTCTGACTCCGTGAGCCAAATTAAATCAGACCTGGTAAAAAAAAAACGTTATCCTCAGCCCCTGCATTAAAAAATATTTTACACTCGAAAACCTAACTGAATCGTACTTTCTGGCCTTTGTGGAATAAAAAAAAAGAAGATTGTGAACACATTTGAACACTTTGAACAAGTAAAGGTAACCAGTCCTCTTCCTATAGTAGTTCGGCAGAACTTTGGTTACCTCTTGAGTTAAATAACCAGCTATTCATTCCACCTTTTGATCCAGTAATTAATTTGTCTATGTGATATAGTCCGAGGTATTTTTCGACACCAGATGCATATAACCTACGTCAGTTATATGCTTATGACTACAAACATTGACTTTTGTGCGTCACTCTCTAACTCTTTCAAGCATGCTTCTTTAAGCCATTAGTGTAAGTAATATGGCGACGGCGGCCGGAATTTGAAATAAAATCATGACTAAATCACATGTACTCAAACGATTCTAATCACAACAATGCATGCAGTGATGTGGTGTTCAGGTGGCCGAACTATTGATAGAGAACGAGCGGACGAGGAACACCTTCCCTCTACTGAAGTTATCAAAGTACAAATAATTAAGCAAATTTCCACTAGGTAACGACTTGATGACATATAATGCCCCGAAGAGTACAGCACTGCGTATTTAATTGCAATTCTCTCACAGTATAGCGAGGTCCACGCAGTTATGCAACAAATCGTTTTTAGTTAAACAGTTTTTGACGGCCTTGTAGTGAGCAAATCAGACAAGACAATTTCATTTTAACGTACAATGCCTTTTGTCTTTAGCTTAGCAAAAGTAAGACGTGCCCAGCTGCAAAACTTTCCATTCTGCTGAATGTCACCGTAACCCAGGAATTTTCTCGGTTGACTGTAAAGACTGTAGAACGTTGTTCACTGCCCCTCATCTGGCTTTCCTCTTCAATAAACTGCATCCTTTTCAAAATTTTCTGTGTTCCTTAATAAGTCACACAGGTCAAAAGCCTTTAAGGTAACTTCCTACATGGACGAAATAGTCTTTCCATAGTATGCAAAGTTCCGAATTGTGAGCGGATCATGTAAAATAAACGCACATCCGCGATACGGTACTCGTAAATCTTAGCAGACAAGTGCTTGCTGATCAGAGCATTCAGTTAAATTTCTATTCAAGTCTAGCTCCGAAACCAAAGTTTTGATTTCTCCAACCTATTACCTACCAAACATTGCATGGAATGTTCGACTTCTAAATCAATTTAGAACTGCTATTTCTATTTAGAACAGATCGGTTGTTCTTCTTGCCAGCTTGGGTCGTGAAATCGACTTTGCAGCGGCTTTGTCAGTAACTTCTTACACGGTTTGATTCAGACGTACATCGTACTATTAATTATCCCGACCTGAAGCATAAAGTATAATGAAAATACTATTCTTAAACCTTTTAAAATCCCGGAACGGCGAACCAAATACAAAGGTCTGATTCAAAAAAGTGTCTACTTATGTTGAATTTGCTCCCTCCAAATTTGAGTGAAATGTTCGACGTTTGAACGAGCCTCGTGCAAGTTATTTTGAAAACCTTTTGTAACAATGAGTAGCTGGTGTAATCAGAATTGACGACATAGACCGCATGTAAAGCCTAAGGTTATAAACGATTTCGATACAACATAAACATTTATGAGAGCGAAACCTAAATTTCACAAAGTTGAAGCAGTGAACGAAGAAACAATTAATTCGAGCCATTGGAATAATTATCAATATATTTCCCTAGCTCCTCGTGGTTAGAAATCTTCATTTTCTGCATCTTCAGTTTTTCCTTACGTATGCACCGGTTCAAGAGTGAGAAACCTGTTTCCGTATGGTCAACTGTGACTATCGGTTCAGAAGATTTCAATGACGGAAATAGGAACTCGCCACATATGTAGATATTTATTTCCGCGACTTTGTGAACGTATCAAATCCATTTAAATGTTTGCTTTGCTTTAAAGTGGCTTCTCTCAGAGATCGTGAGTGAACTGAGTCAAAAACGTCATGTATCCGTCTCTACGAGTCCGGCAGCATTGTATCTTCGTTCAAAGAAAATAAAATGCAATCCTGAAGTTCCGATCTGACTTGTCTCAGATACGTTTCCTGAGTAAAACCCGAATTACCAAGATAGGATCATATCTGAAAATAAGGTCTTAGCAAATAAGAAATTAAAGAACTTTACTTATGGTATTCAGCTGAGGCTAAATAGCCCAAATGCTACAGACCACGGGCACGCGATCACAGACGAACATAAAGAATTAGTTGTGAGGACTTGGCAGAGGCAACCCGGTTTTACCGTCAACGAAACATACCCACATGAAAACATTTCAAATGATTAAAAATGTTTCCTGGTCAAACAGAGGCAAAATTAGGCCCGACAATCTAAATTTTTGCCAGACTGTACGCGAAAAATTGAAGACTTGTGCGAGTTACAAAACAAGCGGGTGCAACTGATTTGGAACCGAGTTGCGATATCAAGCGCGTTCTTTAATAAGCTCGAAGGCAACTTTCAGCGCGTGCAAGAAATCGTCTAGTGATTTTTTCACGCAGATAGAAGAAGCATTTGTTTTTCTAACGTCTGTCAAAATTTCAGAAGTAAATGAAGCCAGGAACAAGAGATTTTTACCTTTTTCTATCGAGGTTACCTCGCCGACTGATGTTTCGATCTTCAGGGAAAGGAGACAGAGCGTAACGTTGTATTGATTTACAGACCACGTGACCTTTTCTGCCAATCAACTAGAAAACAAAGGGAGCCGATGTAGGTATACCGAGTGTGTGAATTATTACGTCTATTTAACCTGATCCCCTTTAAAGGAAAAACAGACAAACACTGAGACATATCCAAAAAAAAAAAAAAACCGAGGGTAAACAAAAAGCTCCAACAATTATTTCTAAAGGGAAATTAGTATGGAAGGTATTTGCGGAGTTTCCCTGGAGTTTAACATGGTTCTCTGTTGGCAATGCAACAATTCATCCAAGGCGAGCTCAGTGCCTACAAATAACCTATTCCACTTCCCCCGGACTGACTTATCGATATGTTTATGATCTAGATGAGGTTTAAATAATATCATTCAGTATCCGTAAACCAACGACCAGAAGTAAAGTAGTTTAACAGTTGGCAGCTGAATAGTTAATTTAGGATCTTGTCAAGAAGAAATTGTAACTTTGGAAAGCCGAGAAGTGAACGATCCCATATCACAAATGTGAACTCGACGAAGATCGTTGCCGCATACTAGATAGCAAAATGGAAGGGGCTGGCAAACTATGAGACTCTATTACCACAAATTGACTGCCAAAGCTTGGCTAGTGCAGATTTCAATAAATCGTGGGATTTCAAAACCAAACCTGCCAAAGTTTAAGACAATACAAGAAAAATCCTGATCAGAACTGCCGAAGAAGACGTTTCTATTGGCAGCGGTCAAATTCGGCGTCCAATCAAACTTTTCCTACAGACCAAGAATGTCAAGTGCTCGACATTTTAAGTTATCTAAACTAGCAGAAGACAATTATAAATATATTTCTATTGATCTCACGTCAAACCCGTAACTCCCACGAGTGACGAAGACAGAATTTCTCCTTACAATATCAATACAATATCAAGCAGATAATTGATGCGAATAAAGGAAATTCTTCAATTAGGGGATTATCAGTCGATCCAAAACCAAATTCTCCGAACTAGCATCGTACGAACTGTATGGCAAACAGTCAGGAGAATAACTGTTAACATCCTGGGAGTGAAAGGGTCAACATACGTGATTTTCTAAATCTGGCTCTCTTAACTTTGTATTGTAATTGTTTCTGATGGCCAGCACTCTCTCCCCCTTTATTTCTTTGGTCAATCATTTACTTCTTTCTGTAATGTGGACTGGATTAAAATTTAAAAATCCTTGTTATTTGACTGCAAGCGTCCAACTAGTGCAGAGTGGTTGCAGTTGTGAATTAGTAAGGTTGACGGTTTACAAGTGCCCCTATTGCGGACCCCTTGTGATAGGGGGGTGCATATCAACAGGGTGAAATAGAATGCTAGCGGATAATGAAGCGAATTGACTAAATAAGGTATTAGAAAGCGTGTGTAGATGTACTCAGCACCTCTGTGTCGACTTAAGACACCTTAGCTGAAATATCAGAATAGCTTGTATTCTGAACTTTTATATTTTAAGTCAATGCCCTCTACCAAACTGTGCGATGAACTTGAAATCGCTCGAAGGTCTGAGATTCATGAATAATTTTTTTCTTGTTCATCGATGAAAAAGTTTAGTCATACTCGAGGGTATATCGGCTTGCTCGTAGCTCATTTGATCCTGTTTCCTTGGCATGAAGCAACTAAGGAATTGGCTCTGTGGGTTGTCGGTCGTGATTGGTCTTTCTCGATTCCTCATCAAATGTTAAGGTTCGTTCTGTTCTGTTCGTTTGCTGTGCAACCGTCGTGAATGGTTTGAACCAAACTTACACAACTTGACTGTAGACAACAACAATTCACTAGACTCTGATGATGTGGATTTGTGTCCAGAACAACATTCCAGAGTGATGGTTCCATTTTAGAAACTTCGGCTCATGTAAGCAAAGCTGTTCGAGTAGTCTATTTTAACAACCGGTAAAGCTAGATTCGCACCGGACGTTCTTAGATCAAACCGATCTCTCGATATCACTTGAAAAGAGATCTTTTAAATAGACTAGGATCGCATCATTCATACTTTTAAACATCATGAGAGTTTTTTCTTTCTCTCTCCTCGCCTTGAGATTGGACCAGCCAAGTTTGCACAATAATTCCTTCGTAGATAACCGTTAGTCGGCAGCTGTGATGACACGCACGATTTAGTACCGTTTGAAGTTTGTCATTGAAGTGGTCTCTGATGTCATTTCCCATACGTATGACGCTGCAATAATCAAGTATGGTTCAACAACCCAATAGACACTAATCAGTTAAGTGGCAGTAACGAAAGGCTTACCCTTATAATAACCCCTGTTCCAGATGATGCTTTATTAGAAAGACTCCTTACATGAGTGTCCCACGTCGGAGACTCATCGATTGCTTTGCCAAGACAATACATTTGCTATTTCCAACTTTTTTCAAAGAGATCCCATTTGTGGATAGATCAAGTACTTCTGCAAGAGTCGCTAATTATTTGCCTAGATCCTATCAACATATATTCCGTCTTCACAACATTCAAGGTGAGCCTATTTACTATACCATGTTGCAGCTCCATCAGGGATGCTGCAAGCTGTGGAAGTCGTTTTAGTATCATCTCCATGCATTCTTATGGTAGCCTTCATGCATATTAGAAGCTTACTAAAGCAGCCCAAGTATCGAGTCCAAGGAAACTCCATATCGGTTTTAGAGGTGCTTTCTCGGAGAGGATGGATGGATAGATGGACGAATGGCTGGCGGATCCTTACACGAAAACAAACTTTAAACGCAATATAATAACTCTAAACACTATACCTTGCGAACAGACAACCAACACCGCTCGATCTCAGTGATTTAAGGACTACCCGGCATAAGGTTTCAATTTACCTTAAGAAGATACTTAATCGTGAATTATTTTGAGGGCTTGAATATTTTCTGTCTGTGTGTAGAAGGAGCCCTGCAACAAAATCACTTGGGCTGGTACAATGATCTTAACTTCAATTTAAATCATTTTTCGGTAATAAAAGCCACACTGCTTGTGCGAGCACCAATCCGTTGGTGGAAAGGTGCAGTAACAATTACCAAAGCAATGACGAACCAGCTTATCTAATTTCAAAGGCAACTCTCAGTTTGACAAGCTGGTATGTTTAACTCCAATGAATTTAATGAATTTTGAAAAAAAAATATTCAAAAAGATCAACAAATTTTACTCACCGGAAAATATTTTATTTTCTACATTTCATTAAGTCGTCTGACTACACCGTAAAAATACAATGAGACCTCGCCAACTTGAACTGCTCGTTACTAAAGGAAACATGAAAGGGGTTTGAGATAACGATAGGCTCGAGTTGTTAAATTAATGAATGAAAATTCTGACTCCACTGCAAATAGCAGTGCTAAGTTTGAGTTTAACTGATAGTTCATGATAAAAAAAAAACTCATGGATACGTTTAATTTCTTTCTGTTAAATATACTATTTACAAGGGAAAGCAAAACAGAAGAAAACCTCAAAACAAAGCTGGTATATCTATTGAGACCTATACTCCATTCAAACCAGAAAAACATGTTCAGCGGCTAAACCGGGTTTAACTGGATGAAAATCAGATTGAACGGAGAACTGAAAAATCGAGTTTTCCATAGATTTCAAGTAGTCTTCAGTTTTGATTTCCGATGTGCTAACTTTCATATCGATAAACATTGGTTTAAGCAGCTTCCACATGATTAAGAAAACAATTTCAACTGTTTTTAACAAAACAGCTTTAAGACATGTTTTAGCTTTGGTGTTAATGGGGTAATGGGGATTCAAAACCTGTTGGTTCAGTCCACGCTCTGTCTACTCTCTGAGAGCATTAAAACGGATAACAAACAATGTTACTGGTAAGCATGTATAAATTCTATCCCAGGCTTCAGCGTTAGATCTCGTAGATATGAATATAGAAGCGGTCCTCGCAATTATGATCACTACTTATTGAGCAGTAGTGAAAATAAGGCCTGAATAACATTCAGGCTGTACGGGATTTGAATCCATGACCTCTGCGATACCGGTGCAGCGCTTTACCAACTAAGCTAACAAACCAATTGGGAGCCGGTCATTATGTTGGTCCCAAATAAACCCATGAGGAGGTGAATAAATGACTGTAAATATATGAAAATCATATAAGTGAACTATGGATAAAAAAATTAATCTAGAAGCGATCCTCGCAGCAATGAACACTACCTATGCAATAGTGAAAATAATGCCGAACATTCATTTCTTTATCCGCAGTTCGAGTATATAATTTTCACGTATTTTATAGTCTCTTAGATATGGTTTGTTATCTCCTCATCTGCCTCCCTCATTTTTTACGGTAAGTTTGTTTAACAAACTGGAAGGTGCTTAACTTTCAAATCTTGCATGTCAAAACTTTGGTTTATTCAGAAGACTTTGGAACTCCTTCTGAATTTTTTGGAAAGTTTCCGAAAGTAACGATCGATTTCTGAAGATTTCCGGTCGAAGAGTTGCGAAAAGTAGCCTGAGTTTTTGGAATTTCTCCAAATAAGCTTCAGAAATTTACAGGTTCGCCCCTCGGGAAAATATATTGCTATATTCGATTCGATTAGTGTAGAGACTAGAAAGTTTCCTGGGGGTGTTCTGAGAGACAATTGTAAACTAACGCGGACAAAGCGGCCTTTTGGGAAAATTATCAAGTAGCCTCGCTTTGAAGCATCTGTTTATCAGGGAACTTTCCTATCTCTTCAATCTAAAAGCTGGTAAAGGCATTCTCGTTGAAGTACAGGTGGTATTCGACCAAGATAGTCTAAGAAGTGTTAAAAAAAAATCACGAAAATTTTTGAAAGCCTCGTTTGGAGGTGATTTCGTCAATAGAAAGCCTATCAACCGACTATTTGTGCGACCGAAGAAGTAAGTATTTACCGTCTTTTGAGACATTGTGACTTAAAACTGCCTTGAAGTCATAGAAAATATCCGTAAGCCTCTACCTGCCGACTGTGCTGTGTGCGATCAAACGAAAATTTGATCTTTTGTTGGCAACTTGCGATCGATTGATTAAGAGACAGACCAGCGTGCTGTCACTGATCTAAGATCGAAAATGTTTATCAACGACCCACATATATATCAGCTGATCGCAGTGAGCGAGCGAGCGAGCGATCGAGCGAGGCGGTCAAATATGCTCTGTTTACATCGTAAATGCACTAAAGGATCCATTCTATCTGAAAAAAAACATTTCAGTGTAATGAACGGGCAAAAAATCAGCTACGCTTCAAAGGTAAATCGCCAAAGCAGATAAACGGAATGTGATCACATGAGTAAAATTCATCGACAAGGCGAATGATTTGTTTACTTGTGACGATAGTAGATGTTTCACATAAGATGTGGCGTGGTTCCTTAGCTCAAGTTTCGGTCAGCTAAGTCGTGGGATGAGTAGAATTTGAACGAAGCTATATGACTGACAAAAGGATTTTCGATGTTCATAAATTTTACGAACAATTTCAACGCGGTTTATAACGAAATAAATGCAATAACTTTTGACAATTGAGTAGAATTTTCGTGCTCTAAGTCATGCGTTAGTCACGTTGTGTAAACGGCACGTGGCGTCGATCAGTAGAGAGCCTTTGTCACTTTGCTTCGCTCGATTTGCTTCCCTTGGTATATTTAGGTGGTTAAAGGCGGTTGAAAGGAGGTTCTCGTCTTAAGCCTCGTTTTATAAATATATTTGTAGATGCTTCCGTTCCATCGAATGCAAATAAAAATTTTGCTTTCCAAATCGATCTGCAAACTACGAAACCTCTCAAAGGATGGGTTTTTGAAACGATAATCACGATAGGGTAATTAAGTAATATCAGCTGAGCAGATAGTGTAAATTTGGCCACCGTAAAGAGTTTAGAAGCTGACTTTTCAAGCGTTAGCCCTTCGTCAGAGCGATTGAATAAAGGGGGTATGTTTTTAAAGAAACTGCGGTGCTTAGTTTTATCAACTGATTTGATAACGTAAATTGGCCACGATAAAGAGTTTAAAAGTAACCGTAATAATTATAGACTATAAAATTATCACAATAGTCTTCCCATAATTTTAATCATGATTGATGCCATTTGAAATTTATCCCTATACGAACAATAAACGTTCCGTATGTTTGTGTAAATATGTCATCTATGCAACCGTTCGTCTACAATACAATTTATCTCCATTACAGATAAGATTACTGGATGTTCATTGGTCGAAAAAAGACTATTAAACGTTGCGATGTAAACACCTCGCTACGCGCAGCCCCCCACTAAAAAGCGTTCGTGACGTAGGAACACGCGCTGAGGACCCACAATTCTTTTGTAGGCAAAAAAGCGACAAGATGGCGAGGGTGTGAAGATACATTGAGGACCGATTTATGGAACGTTTTTGCCCGTTGTAGAAGCTTAAAAGCTCCAACTTTGTGTTCTTAAAAGTTATTCTGGTCACCGAGCGCGTATTATGTTGAACGATCTGCTCTGACATTGGCTGGTAGTGAAGACTTGCGACGCAAACAAACGATTGGAGAACTGGGGAAATTCGATCGCGAGGGTGCTGTAAACAAAGGTTACTTTTATTTCGTGACCAAATGGATGACCGTTGCAGCTCTCCCGAGATCGATGTTGTTGGAATACGCGATAAATGTCGACGATTTTCCCATCGAAGAGAAATGTTGTCGACTTACTCGGGCAGAAACGCTTGGAACATTCATCGAGCGAATCAACGCGGCGCGAATCTACCCGCGGCAAATACAAAAGCGAAAGGCAAGAGCAAAGTAGAGACCGTCAATCTTCGGGTTCGAAACATGGGAATTATCAGGGTAAAGAAAGAGCCAGAGGAGGAGGAGGATTGTGAGGTTTCTTATTCTCTGAGTTCTCTTCTAGACGAGTGTGATTTCGAACAAGCGCCGCGTAGGAAGGCCAGAGCGCTGAAATCACCGACTTCTCTTGCACTCGCGCAGTCGAAATCAGTGGAACCAGTTCGTCCTAATTCGGTACGACCAAGGCAATCCTTGGAAAATGTCATCAGTTCACTAAAATCTGCACGAGATACAAGTGTAAATAAACCCAGGTCTTCAACAAACAGGGCACCTAGCTTTCAGAATCCTGTGGTCCCTATATCACTGCCCACTCATATACTTTCTGTAGCACCTGCTCCACACAACTCACTCAGTTCTGGAGCTCAAGGTGCTTCTGTACCACAGATTATTGATGTACGTTCCCTAGCTACCAGTCCTCATACTGTATCAACTGGAACAGCTGCCAAAACTACTTTAAATTTGTCAACTTCAAAACCAGTTACCCCTCAATCAGTCCAGTTAAGTAGTAGGGCTCTTAGTGGTGCTTATCCCTCACAAGGTGCCATGGTGACAAGGCCATTTAGTGCTGGTTCTCCTGCACAAAGTATGCGTAATGTGCCCTTAACTAAGCTGCTGACTCAGGGAGTTCAGGTTCCAAGTGCAAAACCAGCTACTGCAGCCTTAAAGCCTCTAAATATCAGATTTGTTTTACCTGCTACTGCCCCATTCAACACAACTGAATTTCAGCAAATTCTGCAGGCTGCTCTTGCTGCTGTGGTCAGCCAATCCAAAGGGGTTGATGCCAGTCTGTTGCAACAAGCAATCCAAGAAGCACTATTAACTGTAGCTAAGTCTCCTCAGCCATTTAGTGTTATGGAGCTGAAGGGAGCAATACAGGATTCTTTGGCAAAATTGGTCGCACTTTCAGCTTCACCCACAAGAGTGTCAAGGCAGCAAGTCGTTGCACCCAAGCCACCAAATACATACACTTCAACAGGTAGTGTTAAACAGTTAAAAACCTCTTCAGGTACAGCTATGAGTGGAATAAATCCCACTTATTCACCCCTAACTGTCACATCTAAGAATGTTGGTCCCATCACACAAACTGGTGCTCTAACTTCTGGTGTTGATACTTCATCATCAACATCTTTGAATTCTGCTAGAGATGCCCTTGTTAAAGCACTACAAGAAAAGAGGATTTTAAACAGTCCTCAGTCTTTGTCCTCTACAACATCAAAATTCACATCTGACATTTCACCATCAGTTCCAGAACCTGTTTTCATTGATGAGCCATGTTCAGAGTCCTCCCCACCTTCGCCAGAGGTACCCATGTTACAAGAGCCTACTATGGTTGCTTCTTCTGGGCCTCTGAACACTACCAGCAAGACAAAACCTGTGGCATCCACACCAGCATCAGTTCCTTCTCCTACTATCTCTACTACTCATACAAATCCATCTCCCCAAGATACAATTTCACAAGCGCAAGTGGTAACATCTACTGGAAATTCTCCAAGCACCAAGAAAGCACCTTTTACACCTAGCAACAGTAAGAACACAACACAACCAAGGAAAGCTGTGAAAGGTGGTTGTGGAGGTGGATGCTGTCAATTCTGTCGCACCTGTCTTGAAAATGATAATACCTGTGGGCTTCCTTCATGCCAGAAGACATTTCCTTCCAAACAAGCTCTTAGAAAACACTACTATTTCAATCCCAATCATGCTCTTCGGATCCCCATAGAGAAGGCATCAGTTGCATGCGAGAACTTCTTACCCTTGGAGCTTAATGATTTGCACCGTAAAGCAAGAATACGGGAATTATTCAAGCGCATTGACGATGATGAATTGAAGGAATTGCTCTTGCCTCGTCTGGCCAAAATTGTCTCACTTTTCCAGTTACTGGAGCAAAAGTCCCTTCGTGTTAGTCTGGGCAGTATCTCTGCTTTCAAAATGTTTACAGAGTTTGAACGCTTTAGAAAGGAAGTGGAGGCAAGTTTGCTAGACTTGATTTTGCAGCCCCAAGGCAAATCTTGTGGTAGGACTGGCAAACAAGACAGTGGTTTGAACATTGACAAAACAGCAAAGAGAAAAACAGCTGATACTAGTTTTGCACAAGGAAGTCAGACTGCTGCAAGTGCATCAGGGCAAGATGTATCTAAAGACAGGTCATCATCAGCTACAAGTGCATCCTTAGAATTTCTTGCTGATGGTAATTCAGGAGGAGTTACTTCACAAACTACAAAGAAAACTATGGACCTAGAAGTTGAATCCTCAGCTGGGAAGACCACAACTGAAGCTCTCAAAGCTGCATCACAGCCTGAATCACCAGAGTTTACTTGCTCTCTTGGCAATGAAAGAGATGAAAATAAGGAGGAAGTACCTACTGCTGTTACAAGTGGTAAGAAGTCAGCAGATAAGATGTCTTCACTCCCAGATGTCCCAGAAAAGAAAACTGCAGATGAAGCAGCCAAGACTAGCTCCCTATCTGAGCCAGTGGAGGTGGTTAGCTCTGATGCTGAAAAAACGGACTTAAATACAAAAGAAGTGCTCAATTCTGTTGCAAGTGGCACTGGTGCACCTGAAGACAAAAATACTTCTTCTGCAGAGAATAACACTGAACATTCTGGCAAAGATTTTGGTGATGTTGAAAAGTTCTCCCAACCTGGAATGACTACAAAACAGGAAGATGTTATACCAAGTGGAGAAGATGGAAGAAAAGAGGACAAGCCAAACTCAATTCCCCAGTCGGCTGTAGCAAACCAAGGTTTAAGTGATCATCAGAGGCCTGAATCTTTGCAGCCAACTCAAAAAGATGCTGGAGACAACACTGAGAAGTCAACTTTGAAAAATTCCACATCTTCTCCCATGGAGACTGATGAGTGCCTGCCACAGCATGTAACTGGGGAGGGTAGGATATCTTCAGAAATTGAGTCAACTGATGTATTGATGGTAGATCAGGAAGAAGTTAATCACACCACCCAAGATGATGCAACAAATTCAAGTAAAGAAGAGCAGAAAAACGAATCTCAGAGAGACACTGTTGAAAAAATTGATGTTGCAAGGGGAGAGGGTGGCAAAGCACCTGTTTCTTCAGGAGGAGTGAGCCAGAATACTGAGCAAAGCAACAATGAGCAGACCGAAAGAGCTCTTGGAGTAATGAAAGGAATGGATTCTGACACTTTTGAGGCACAGGTTAGTAATTTTACAGACAACAGTTGTACGCAAAGGGACAAAATGACTGCAGAACATTCTGATGGAGCAAAGGAGACTGTTCCCGTGAACACTGAAATATTAGGAAACACATCCAAGGCTCAATCTACAGAAGAACAAATTATGATTCACAATGAGGATAAAACTAATGGTGTAACCAATGAAAATACTCCAAAGCCAAAAACTAGCCAAGAAGAAACAGCAAAAAGTGGTATGGATGGTGTTAAACCAAATGTGGCCTCTGAAGATGTCAAGCTGCAACAAACTGTACAGTATAAAGCTATAGAGAGTCTTGATGGAGACAAGGAAATAGTTACCCCCGGCAGTAGCAAGAAAACATTGCATGAGGGTGGAAATATATGTAACACAGTTGTTGACCAGGTCTCTGAAGATGGAACAACAACTAGTGCTAAAATTCCACTTGAAAAAAAAGGTGACAAGCAAGTGGTGGAGGTGACAAGTGAGAAAAGTGCTGATACAAAAGCAGATGCCAGCACTGAGAAGGAGTCCCAGGAAACTACTTCTGGTGATGCTATGGAAGCTGAGGCTTCTCCCTCAGAAATTGAAGTTGGAAGTGACCAAAAGGTTGTTGCTATTAGAAAAGAAAAAACTTTGAAAGAGACATTAGAAGACCTTATTTTGGAAGATTTAGATGAGTTGGATGAAGGCAACTTAATGAATTTCAATCTACCACTAGCAGTTAAGTGGGGTAGAGTAATTAAAAAAGTCAAAGAAAATGAGGCTAAGAAGATTGCCAGAAAGGAGAATTACTCTGATCAAGACATGAAACATTTCATTTTTCACAAGCCTAAGGAAGCAGCAAATGCTGTCATAATTGCGTGTTGCCATGCGCATCCAAGCTTCTTCCGAGCCTATGTCATGCCAGCACTGTTGGACAAACACATTGATGACTTTGGTGTGTTTGGTAAAAAACTTTTGAGTCGACTATACCTCTCACAGCAGAAGTATGTGCAAGTTCTTAGAAATAATATTGGTCCACAACTGGCAAAAATACTTGGAATAAACATCTTCCCTACATACAAAAGGATACAAGACACCTGGGCCATTGTTAAGAGGCCAGCATGGACCACAAATGGGCCTTCAGCAAGGACAGTATTCACCATAGGGCCAGAAGATGAGCATGAAGTTCCTGATGATGCAGAAGGAATAGAATCTCGAGCAAAGACACTTGGATCATCAGTGCAAGAGCTACATGGATTTGTACAAAGTCATGCTAACAGGGTAGAAGAGTCCCTCAAGAGAGCATCATCAGCAAACACTACCCTACTTGATGGAAATAAGAGGCAAAGGCTGGAAAATTCAGGTAACTTTAACTTTTCTAAAGGTGATTAATCTAAACACGACTAAGTTATGGGTCATTTTAAAGAGAGCCCCCTTAACCCTTTACTCCCTAACATCAGTTTGAATATTCACCTTGCTACTCCCTAAACATTTTTTAGGGTTGTGACAAGGAGAATTTGTTCAACAATCAAGAGTTTTTATTGTTGTTGATCATCTCCTTTGTCCTCATGATCTTAATTTTTTATTCAGAGGTTGCTTATCCTTTTCTTTGTCTTAATCATTATCATAATTTGTTTAAAAAAGGAAATGAAAATCAAACTGTTTTGAAAAGTTTCTACTTAACTTTCTAAATCTTAACCCTTTAAGACAGAATTTCTCCTTACACTATCAGTACATTATCAAGCAGACAAGTTATGAGAATAAAGAAAATTATAAATTATTGGTTGATCCAATTCCAAATTCTCCAAACTAACATCACATGAGAATGACCTGCATCTAATTTCTCCTTATGGTAATATTGCTGAATTATTCACCAAGATTATGAGAATAAAGGAAATGTTCGCAAACCTAAGAAGCTGTGATCCTTAAGCTGATTCTCCTGGTCAGTATCAAGGGAAATTTACAGAGAAGAGTTTGAAGAATATGGATACTGATGCTAGGGTTAAGAGGAGATTTTAGCCAGAGTGTATAGGAGTATGTGTTGTTTGAGGTTGTATTTACAAATGTCAGTGTACAACTTTCTATGGTGCATGTGTCTGTGTTGTGATTATCTGGGTTTTGGCCTTATTTTTAACTTGTGGAGATATTAAGCTTGGAAAACAAGGTGTAAAAGGTAGAAATGTACTGGTTTGTGAAGAATTATTCTGGACAGCTTTTCACTGCAAATATGTAGTTGTTCACTTTTACAAGTGATCAGCAAATACACTTAGTAAATCTGACAAGCTCAATTCATTTGATTTGATTTGATTTGTTTTTCTTTTGATTTTAACACCAAAGGGAAAATCTCAAAGTTTTATACTTAACACTGTACATCCTAACATCAGTATGCATATTCTCCACACTGTGCTCTATACATTTCCAAAGGTGCTGAGAAGGAGAATTTGTTTAACAATCAAGAGCTCCTTTAGTGAGAGATCGTTTTCTGTACTCTCTTGACCTTAATGTGTTATTCAGGCATAATATTGTGGGGAGAAATTTAATGCTGGTCACTTTTAGAGATTAAAAGGCTAACTCTTTTATTCCCAAGATCTCATTAGTAATTCTCCTTAATGTCTGCCTTGAAATAATTACTTGTCTTGATCAACTATCAATCCTTTATCCCTTAAACTCCCAAGATCTCATTAGTAATTCTCTTTACTGTCTGCCCTACATTAATTTTCTTATGATGTCAATTTGGAGAATTAATTTTGGTATTGGATCAACCAATAAACCCCTAATTGATAATTTTCTTTATTCTCACCACTTCCATTCTTGATATTGTATTGATATTATAAGAAGAAATCCTCTCTTGGTCACTCATGGGAGGTAGAGGGTTAATAGATATTTTTCTTTATTCTTATCACTTGCCTGCTTGTTATTGTATTAATATTGCAAAGAGAAATTCTGTCTTGGTCCCTCAAGGAGTTAAAGGGTTAATTACAGGCATCGACCATGATCATGGTTGAAGGTTCTAGCACTCATCATGACATACATGTTTGTGTCCTTCAGATGCCAAAACAGATGCAGCTCAAAGTGAAAAGGGTAACAAAAAACCAACACTGGCAAGCTCAGAAATGACTGTACAAAAAGAAGCAAGGCAATTGAATGAAGGGATGATGACACCAGTTGAAAAAAACAGTTCCAAGCCTGTCAAGCAAGGTGGTAATATGCAGAAAAATAAAGCCAAAGAAAAACAAAAACAAGCATTGGATAATTCAGCAGCACCAGGTAAGCCACATTTCATAGCTAGTGATTTTGTAAATTGTCTGTAATGGGTTTCAAATTTCCTTTAACCCTTAACACTCCAACATCAGTATGTATATTCTCCATACTTTTTTATGCATTTCTTAATGTACTGACAAGGAGAATTTGTTTAACAATCAAGAGCTTCTTTTAGTTGGTGATTATTTTCTTTATTCTCATGACCGTAATGTTTGATTCAGGGGTGATATTGTAAGGAGAAATTAGATGCTTGTTGCTCCTAGGGGTTCAGAGAATTTGTATGACTAGGGAGAATTTGGTGTCTTATGCATTTATCTAAAACTATCCCCAGTACATTGAAAATCCTAGAAGTTTGGTTGGTCTACAAGTCATTGTGTCTGAGGTCCTATAACATAGACTTTTTTCCCAAAATGGTTTTAAACATTTTTTCACAATGTTTGCAGTAGATTTTCAGATACAATGTACCTCTTTGGGTATTTTTCATTGAACAATAACCAAACGTAAATAGATATGAGAAATCTAATTATATTGCTTGAGAAATGATTTAAATTGTAAGCAGAAATGACTTATTGAACATTCCGACGAGTGGGATTATTTATTGGGGGGGGGCAGAAGGGGCGGGGGCTAAACTGTAGTCAGAGAAATAAATGGTGAGAAAATTTTTAAGACAGTGAACAGAATTTAAGTTTTAAAATTTGTTAAATACAAATTATTGAGGTACCTCTTTGGTTCTATTAGGATGTCATGTCACTTATTGTATTCCTTGGTAATGATTATTGAGCAGATGTAGATATGCTAATTTCATTTATTTGTTCATCTATTTTTGGTCATTTTAATAAGCATGTTTGCTCTTTGCTGAACCCTTTACACCACAACATCAGTTTGTAATTTCTCCACACTGATCTCTATACATTTCCTAAGGCACTGACAAGGAGAATTTCTTTGACAATCAAGAGCTTCTTTAGTTGGTGATCATTTCCCTAATTCCTGTGACCTCAAGTTGTGAATCAGGGGTGATATAGTAATGAGAAGTTAGATGCTAGTCATTCATAAGGGTTTGAAGGTTTAACACTTCTGTCCACATGCACTTCTTCATCCATGCCTGTAGAATATGACATAGAGAATGCAGGCTCCACAAGTTCATCAAGTGCATTAGGAAAAGAAACTTCAGCCTCACAAGAATCTGAAGACAACAAGAAAGGTAACGAGTACTGTATTTTTCTTATCTATGATCCCAATTAGCACCTCACCAGACATTTTTCAGGAGCACAGCTTCAGAAGATTATGAATATACAGTGTAATTACTGATAAAGTTTCATTGTATCATCAGAGTCTTGATTTCATAAGTAGTTTAAGTCTATTATCTGGAGTTATTTTTGTTTGTTTCTCACAAACATACATGTACCATGGGACTACTTATATCTTTGTTTTTTCCAAGCCCCTTACTCTGCTTGCCAGGAGGGGTTGGAAGGGAATTACAATTCAGAACCATCTCATTTTCCTCTTAACCCTTTAATTCCCAGATCAAATTTGTAATTTTAATTCAGAGAATTTAGCATTGGCTCAACCAATTATTCCCACATTGATAGTTTTCTTTATTCTCATCATTTATCTGGTTGATGTTGTATTGATATTGTAAGGAGAAAATCTGTCTTGGTCACTCATGGGAGATAAAGGGTTAAAAGAATAACTCAGTCTGTTATTAATCTGTGAATTATTATAAGCATGGGTAATATGCATCATATTGTGGCAGGGGGATTATAGGACATTTGTTTTCTAATCGGCACACAGTCATGTCATATATCTCACCAAAGGCTGTCTTGTTTGTTTTTTTTTTAAATTCCTTTAAGAAAAGGTATGATTTATAATGTCAGAGTTATCAATACCCCCTCCCCATCTTCAAAGTCTTGCACAACCTCAGAGTCCTGTCTTGAAAGTTCTATCAAGAGGAAAATGAAACATGCACCCTTATCCAAGTTTGTATTCTATGAAGAACAGTACAGAGAATTTACACACTAATGTTAGGGTACAAAGGGTTAAAATACCCAATGGAAAAAATATCTGCTGTTTATAGCAATTAAGTAAAAGGCCAGCACATAATCATGCAAAGATTTAGCTTTGGTGTGTATGTACTTGTACCAGAAAATTTCAGTTAGGAACTGTATTCAGAATGAAAAATCAAATCTCACTTGAAAGCAATGAAATACAAGCTCACATGCTTGCCAATTCACACTCAGAAATTAGGCTGAAGTGTGGTTTGATCAGGGCAAGAAAAGTTTTGTTTTTTGTTTTGTTTTGTTCCTGTCAGGAGAATCTTCTTACCCTGGACAATCAGTCAGGACTTTATGATAAAGTTTTCTATTTCCTTCTGCTAATTTTTTTTCCCAATCATTGAAGCTGATACAAAAGGTGCTGAACCTATGAGTGTTGATCAAGAACAAAAGCAAGATGATAAATCCAAAGATCCACAGGCAACAGGTACCTATGTACACAGTTTGTAAAACTGTTAACCTTTGAACTTTCAGAAGTGAGTTACATGAAACTTCTCCCTATATTATACATACATCATCCAAAAAACAGGTAACAAGAATACTCAAATTATCAGTGGAGGTTATTATCATGATCTAACACCAAATTCTTATAACTCATATACAAGGAAACATGTAGCAGCTACATGTAGATTTAGGTGGGAGAATTAACAATCAGATCTTGGAAGTTTAAGTGTTGAAGGAAAGAATCAAATATCAATTAAATGACAAATTAATACCTGTATCATAAAGCAGAAACAATTTCTCTATCAAATTATTGTTAGAAATATTACTTAATATTTTCTTGAAAAAATTTCTTAAATATTGATTTAGTTTATTGTTTGGTTTATGATGAATTCATTTCTGTTGCCACCTTACTTGTGTTAACCAATTTTGTTTTTAAAATTTCTGTGAAAAAAAAATTATACAGATTTTGATGGCTATGATTGCTCTTATGAAATCTTCAAGATATTTCGAGCAATAAGGATTTTTGGTGAAATCACAGATGCGCTTTAACCGAAATGTGATTTGGTTCACTTTAGGGAGTTCTGGGGCTGTTGAGAAACTTTCCAGTCGCTTCAGCACTGCACAGTCAACCCCTACTGCTTCAAACTTTACAGACCAACCAGCACCTTCTACCACAACAAGTGCTTCATCTCTTATCCCTCCAAAAGCAACCATCTACACTAACCCCACTGGAAAGAAAGGAGAACCATCAGTGCCCTTCCCTGTCACTAAAGGCTCTCCATTGTTCTTAGTTCCTATTGAGAAAATCTCCCCTAAACTGATAGAGAAGTTCATTCAAGAAGCGAACAGAGGAGGTGTTAAAACCCGCAGCAGTGACAAGAAAAAAGGAAAACAAACCAAACAAACAAGTAAACAAAAACAACAAGGGTCACAAGTCCTTGTCTTGGTTCCATCATCCATCCCAAACAGCAGTCCAACAATCCAGGCATTGACTTCATCTGAGCAGTTGGAGAGTACTGGAGGCAAGAAGCCACTACTGCTTCTTCCTGCAGACAGAGTGCCAAAGACAATTGCCAACCAATCACAGACTGTGCGCCGGAAAATGGTGATTACCATGGTAGCACAGTCAAGTGGTGCGAAGTCTCCATCGACATCAGCATCAACAGCCGCAAGTTCAACAGGTATCTCCTTTTTAGTTTTTTAGCTGTCAAATTTTATATTCTCTAAAGTTACAACCGTGAATCCTCTCTACTCCTGAGTGATGATTTTCGATTCACCCTTTAAGCCCCTGTTCTTTTTCTGGTAAATTATGAGAAAATTTGATATAATATATCTCTTATGTTTTTAACCAGGATACAACGCCCTTTAGTTGATAACTTTGCATATTTCCATTACCCTTGTGCTTCTTATTGCATTGATTGTGTAAAAAGAAAATATCATGCAACAGAAAAGAAACACGTAGATATTCAAGTCTAAATATAACCTCTGTTTGCAGTTCAAATTCCTTTTAGTGGCAAGGTAGTATGAAAAATTTATTCTGTATCAAAATTCTCCATATGTGCACTGTCAGTCTGTATGTTTTTTTTTGTGTGTGTTTGTGTCTTAACCATTTAATTTACAAGATCTCAGCGTCTATTCTCTATTCTGTTTACTATTCTCCATTTATATTGAATATTTTTTTTGTTTATGCCATTAGGTGATCAGTCAAGTTTTCCTACTTCTGCCATCCGCTCAGTAAAAGGACCAATTATGAGCACACAAGAAGGGAAAAGTAACACGACATCAGCAGCAAGCTCTGATGCCAGTAAGTCAGTGGAAGATTTAACCTCGGTTGTTAATAACACGTCAGCTCTTAATTCGCCTGCGAAAGAACGTTTGTTCACCAGTGTGTCAGGGTCAAACGAATCAACCTCCCAAGCTAAACTGTTGTGTAAGTCTAGCTCAGGAAGAGACGCGGTCCGAGATTCTTCCGCCGAAAAATTCCGCGGCAACAAAAAGAGCGCTGGGAATAAGGATTCCTCTTCTCAAGGTGCGGCATCGGCGATACCCTTGACCGAGAATGACGTAGATGGAAATCGCCGGCTAGCCTGTAGTACAGATTTCGATCCGTTAGGGTCGAGTATGCTTCCCAGTGATACAACACTAGATGACTTTTTGAAAGACATGAACCGAGATGGAACTGGTAGTGATGCAAATGAAATGCCATCTCTTGACCTGTCGGAAATTATCAGCAGCTTCGGAGACATGCCAGCACAATCTGGTGGTAACACGCCAGTTGGTGCGTCACTCGGGGATACCACTACCACAAGTGCCGTGGGTCGATCTGCAGACAGTCAGGTACCAAGCTTTCTTCAGGGGAAGCCGCATCTTCAGGACGACGACCTCAGCTATTCAACTACCCGGCGGCAGTCTCCAAGGAGAACTACCGCGCCTACAAAGTCAGCTTCGGGAAGCTCATCAAGGGATGTATCAGATACAGATGGCGAGGGTGAAACTAGCGAGGGTTCTAGTCATGACTACAGCTTGAGAAAAACCTCGTCACCGTTTTCATCAGGTTTGTTTACTGTGCTTATAGTAACAAGGTATCGTGTGATAAAAAGCGAGTGCAGCCAATTAGAGAGCTGTAGAACCACCTCTACGCGAACGGCAAAAGTTCTTGTACATCTTGTAATAAGACTGTCTTCTCTGTCAGGATATCGTCACGCTCGCTATGATACATAATTGGCTGTGTTCTCAGTCTAACAGCCTTAGGTTTTTATGTCTCATGTAAGCTGTTATTGCAGAAAATTCTAACACGTGTTTAGTGGGTCGAACTATTGGTGGTAGTACCTGTAATATATATTTTTTTAACATCAGTTGTCAGGAGGTTTCGCCACATTGTAACTCAACGCTAATCAGTTCATCCAATCACGACCAGGAAACGAACTTGTAAGGAGTGAACTTGCAGTGGGGCGGAAACAACGCAAGCTACAACAGAAAACGAAAAATAATTTGTTTTGTCCGTCCTAGGGAGGTGTTTCCATATTGGAATACGAGTGTTGAGGGATTTATGTGTCGTTCGTCATGGTCGAGTTACTCACCTACTTTGCGTGTTGTTATCGTAGTTCTCGCTTGAACATTTTTTTTTTTAATTTTCTATTAAGGTGCCTCCAAAGACGATTCAGACGCAGATGAAGGGAGTCCCTTAAGAAAGCGCCGAAGGGTTCCTACACGAACAAATACGAGGTCGTCACTTCAAGTAACATTTGTGTCTGACCGTGGAATCCCCGCGAAAGTATCTCACACTTCTCCAGCTAAAACCAAAGGGAAAAAACATTGAAACAAAAGGGAATACTTGGTCATGCTGGGCTCTGCGAGTGCGACTTGAGAGCATCGATGCTCTAATTTATGCATTTTTTTTGTTTATTATGCTGTATAGTGTGCCTTTTATCGTGCACCTCTGCATTAGCAAGCTGCAGTATATTCGTTTGATAAGTATCGAGTGGTTCTAGCTTTCAGATCAAAAGTAAAACCGCGGCGTGTGAATATCTATTGAAACTCAAACTTAATCGTGGCTCTGTGCTGTACTGTTTGTTGTTATCTTGGTGGCGGTCTACAGCTAAATTCCTTGCTGTGCCTCCATCAAGAGCCTCGCTACTATGAACTGAACCCCTTACCCTCCTGCAGGGCCGGGTTGTTCAAAGCTGGCTGAAGGTAACCCAGGGTTAGTGTGAAATCTGCTTTCAGATCTGAAAGCTGTGAAAGATAATTTAGTACTTTCCCTTTTGTCTACAATTTGGTGACTGGATACCTTAATGAGAATAAAGGGAAATATCTGAAAATGGGTTTTTTTAAAAATGAATGAAGGAACCCGGCTTAACATTTGACTCTGGGTTAGCGCTAACCGAACTTCGAACAACCGAGCTAGAGGTCAGAGAGATGGAAGAGATTTGTTGCTAGGCAACATCATGTAGAAAGTAATGACGTCATGTTGACGTAATTTTTTCCTTGCATAACTTTCGTTGATAATTGGATACAAAGAAAACTATCACACACTTTGCTTCTCCAGGAATACTTTACTTTTCGCTTTCCTAGGACGATATTGGACGACTGGATCGCTTTAGAGGTTTTGATGATGGATTTGTTGTTTGTGAACTGTGGTACATTATGATTAGAGGAGTCGTTTTATATGTTTACTGTTGTTGAAATATATTTGAAATCACGTCGCTAGAACGTTGAGATGTTATTTTTGTACCTGAAGCGCGGGAAAGCGCCAATGACTGGTTTTAGGGTGGCATCAGATTGGTGGAGAGGGGGGGTGCGAGTTTCCCAGACTATTAACCGAAACAGGTAAAACAAAAAAATAGCCAAGGCAATCAGAAAAAGTTTCCTTGATTACTTTCGATACCCAATTGAAAATTGTTCCCATTGGCATTGTTGTATTTGCAGATCCTACCCTCGCTTTTAACTCCACAATATATTAAATTTTGTGTTCTTGTTTATTTGTCATTCGGTTTTTTTTTCATAGTAGCATTGAAATTATTTGCCCTTATAAGATACTTCACTTGAATCAGCTCGAACGTGAAAGAGAGTACACGAGCAAAGCCCCTCCAAAGAAACTTGAGTATGCAGCATGAAAAAGTGTAAGAATGAGCCGCTACTTTTTTTGGCGTGAAGGAGTGTCTGTGCTCTTTAGCAAGTGCTATCTCAATTAGGAGAATGTTAGTCTTAAGCAATACATCATCTCAGTCCTCTTCCATCGTGTTATAATATTTGAACCTTCTTGCATCGTTTGACGTTTAGATGTTCTTAGTGGGGTGTTCGACTCAACGTACTCTAATTTTCGTGTGTTGCACTATGATTGCGAAGCTTTCGGAATTTTCATAATCAAGGAAAACCATTCGAATTTCACGTACTCGGGGATGTGAGTGGGAGGGGTGGGGGGAAATATGCTCCTCCTCTTGGATACGAAACAAATCTCCCGGTAGTAAAATCGTGCATCTCCTGCTGTCAACTTTCCACCCAAAGGATTTATTCCGGCCGCGGTTTAGAGCTTAGTTTGATTGAGCCTGTAAACCAAAACCACCCTAATTGCAACAGCCAATCGAAAAAAAAAGAAAGAAATTAATCGCGAGGAGCTCTAATTCAAAACAAGGAAACTGCCTGAAGTGTGGGGAAATCTAAGTGACCAAATCGCGAATGGTTAGTTTTCATTTCGATTTGTCTAGAAAGTGGCGTGAGTTTTCTGGACCAAACACGAAGCGAAGTAAAGCAAGCTATCCTAGATAACTTTTGACACTGAAAATTGCTCTAAAAAAAATTACTCGACAATGTTTAAGTTATAATTGTTGAAAAAAACTATCCTAGATTTTATGAAAGGAGAGAAAGAAGGAGATTGCTACGGGTTGCATAAGTTGAATTTTTATACTTGAAAACCCTTGACTGAAACTGACAGATCATCCACTACACCTGAGGCATTGCTTGTTATCAGAATGCCTTTTATGCGCGACTACGCGAGCCAAACTTTCACGAAGTATTGTAAAAATCCTAGTAGAGACATTTTATGATAGAAGAAAAAAGAACTCGCAATGTTCAGTTGTGTGTTTTCCCAAAACTCTCGACTTTTACCTCTTCAAAGAGTCGAAAGGATTCTTTTTGAAATTTTTCATGTCCTTGAGAGTGAAAGATCTTTCTTTTGTTAACCATTCAGAATGACTAGTATCTAATTTCTACTTACAGTATCACCACTGAATCAAACGTTAAGGTATTGAGAATAAAGGGAATGATCACCAACTAAAGAGACTTTTTTTTATTCTTTAAGCAAGTTCTCTTTGTTAGCACCCTAAGTAATGTATAGAGAACAGTATGGAGAATATGCATACTGATGTTAGATTGTAAAGGGTTGAGTAGTTAGAGTGAACGGCCCATAGATGTGGTTGTTAATATGGACCTAAAAAATAAAACTTCATGGTCTTGAGTATACGTGTTTCATTGTCCAATCTTTATTATCAAAATATTTCTTAAGAATTATAAATTAATAGTGGTTCCATCGCATACCAGCTTTTAATTGCCGATTAACCAATCAAGTTGACACAGAAAAATTATTCCTTATTTAATGATAAATCGATACAGTGGAACCCCGTTAGAGTACGATTACCAAAACGAACTGGCCGAAATAACGGGGTAGGGTCAAATTCCATGCCTTATACTTGTCACGAAAAATGTATCACATTCGCACTTCCTGAACAACTGTTCGCTTTAATAAGCAACCAGTATGTGTAATTGTGAAAAAGAAAACACTTGAAAACTCGCTCAATAATAGAGCGCTTTTACAATCGGCTATTCAACCGGCACAAATCATGATTTTAAGTTACTGGTTTTCTATATTTAGCGCGAGTGGTCATATTAACGGGTGACCGCATTTACGAGAGTTTTTATAAGAAAACTCATAGCCGTTTTGCCGGGCCCAAAAAAAGGTAGCCGTAATAGCGAGGCGACTGTATACTACCGAGATGTCGGAAGGCGGGGTTTCACTGCAGCTCCAATTCTTACAATCTGAAACTGGGGAGTCCAAATAGAAATGCCTACAGGAGAGAAAAAAAACCAGATTTGAAGTTAAAGTTTCGACTAAAACTGCACGTCGAGTCGAGGTAAGTTCCTTTCTTTAAGGCTGCGCAAGGCTTTTGCTAAAAAAAAAAAGCTCCTGAAGTTCGTCATGTAGAATCAGAGTAGAAATCGTTTGCTGCTAGACAGATATTAAGCGTTCAAGACAAAATCTCATTAGCGTCTGTCAGTGTACTGGCCTCAGGATCCATCGCAAATGGATTTCCTTATTTGCACTTGCATTATTTACACGTGAATTATTTGCACCCACACTCTTTGCACGTTCTATATATTAAACTGAACACTTGCCAAGTACATGGGGAAAAAAGTTCGTCGTTTGTATGACAAGTTTGCCTCACACACAATACCACTCCAGACATGCCTACAGCGTGCATTTAAATTGCAAGTATTTAACCATTCATTTTTGTACGTCATCCTCGTTCTTGTTAGGAAATCCTTCATCCCTCGAAAGTTCTTCCATATAACAATGTAAATATTGATATTTTCTATTAATTAAGGGAAAGGTTATGTGATTCGTTGGGAAATTGTCCATTAAAAATGTGACATTGAGGTAGCTTTTATAGGAAATTTGTTTGTCAGATAGGAATTGTTATTCATGTCTCACTCTTCGGACGAATTAGCGTGAGAACCCTGACAATCAGTCAAGTCAAGTCAATACTCAAACTTGATGTTTGTAAAGCACAGGTTCCTTTTAGTTTCCATTGCTACTAAACAACCAGAAATTAGATTTCTCCTGAAATTAAAAAGACGTAAACATGCCTGATATCAACAATAGCTTTGTACCCGTTTACCGCAACCCGCAAAAATGCAGTAAGCGGTTTGTGGTACTGAATAAAGCGATGGAAAGCGTTATGGTCGTCCCTTTCTCTAAGTAGGAGGTATTGTCACGATAATATGATAAGACTGGTGAAAACACTGGAGTTTGACTCAGGTGTTTTGTTGAAAACAGACGCCTCGTAAACATTGTTATTCGAGGCAAGGTCAACCTTGGGTCTTACTGCCATGGTCGGATAAGTATCAATCGTGGAGGCAACATAAGTAATAACTACTGAAGTTCGTTGTTTATGAAAGAAACTCCTCGCTAAAAAAAATTCCTAGCTTTAGTGCTACTAAATTTATCGTCTATGACACTTGAATTTTTACAGGGAGTTAAAAGTGAGAAATATGATGTAAACTTTGTTAGTGAATCGTATGACACATTTAACTGTATAATGTCGACGTATTAAAGTTGTAATTTCGCGAACTCCATGTGCAGTCAAGCTTTTAATTCTTTAAAGTCGTTACCGTGATGTATGAACAATTTTTGGCCTGGTCTGGTCTTTATCTATCCTTAACCCTTTTTTAGCTCTTGAAGAGCATACACACTTGTCGCTTTCAACGCGCACAACTGTTGAAAACTCTTTAAGTTGAATGAGTGAAACATCATACCTAATTGTACCTCAAGGCTTGAAATGTCATCTACTGTCATAAAAAATTTCATATCCGTGTAATGAGTATACACCTCGGTCATTAATCACTGTGTGGTGACACCCTAATTGACAGCTCTTTTAATACTTTTAACTCATAAACCAGCCAATTTCCTCCCCTATATAAGCTATATAGATTATTTGCTGGTCCAACAGGTATGATATTTTTTTTTGCCGTTTTGGACTGACCGAATAGACTAGGAAAACGGTTCTAGATTTTAAAAGTCGGATGTGATTCAGTTTCAAAGGAAGCATGGGAAAAAATGAACGTAAACTTTTTTTAAAATCCAAATGGATCATCCATTTCGTTGTTGTCTAAGTCCCTGAGAGCAGAGGAAGGGACTAAAAACTAAAAAAAATATTCAGTAATTTGAGTTAAATTTCAGATAAACCTGCTTGACTCATTCTTGACTTCGGCACTGATGCCTGGCTTATCTATATTACAGAAAGGCGCAATGATCCGCTAACCAAACTGACTAACTTTCAGAAGCCAGATCTGAAAACAGGCATGCATGCAAATCTCGGTTAGCCATTTTCTAAAGTGTAAACTCTAAAGAATAGTAGAAATATTCTCGCTTGAATAAAACAATACACTCTGTTTCATTTGCAAATATCGTTGTTCTTTGAATTTCAAACTTGTCGATCGATACCTCGATCCTAAACGCTAGACACGACCAACAAAGCGAGACAGCTTCTCGGGATTGGAAATTTCGGGAACTTTCGAGAAACGGGCCCCAGTCCAAAGAGCATATTTAGAAAGTGCAATTTTTGGGCTGAAGTAAGGTCAAGCTTTGGAAAACGATACATTCTCCCAAGAACTCTGACGTGTAGGGAACGTTTCTGCGCTTCCCGGTGGTGTACACATTTTTAACGCCAGACACTTGCACTGATCAGTTCACTTACAGCAAACACTTCTTTTCAAATGTTTCTATTCGGAAGTTGACTTCTTTGAGAAACTCCTTTGAGAAACTTATGACGCAATTCCAATTATTTTCTCTTATGACGCAATTCCAATTAGTTTGCTCAAGGAAACGTCACTATAACTGTTTAAGTTAAAAAAGCAAAAAAAAGGTCGTTTGGAAGGGGAAATAGCAGCATATCAGAATTTCTGGAGTATTGAGGATTTGTTTTACTGAACGACAAAAATTTTATTCCTCTTAACAGTCGGCAAGAGAATTCAATAACATTTAGTTAATCGTTGTAACAACAAAAATCAAAGAAACATGAAACTTGCTTTATAGGAAATTTATTTCATTCACTCAAAAGGCTCGAATTTTGACCACTAAAAATTCTTCGAAGTAGGCTTTTCAGGTAAACTGACTACCCATATTTCTATTCCTGCAGAAGTGCTTAAAGAAACTCTTCGGTTGTCACTGGAAAATCAAGGTTTAAAGACGCCAATAGTCATGTTCTACGTTCGAAGCAGCTAAGCAGATTTTGAGATATCTTAAAAACTGGCGACATTTTTATTTCACCTCTGTTGCAGAAGGATGTGTTATCAACCGGCGAATATAAACATTTTAAGAGCAGTTAAAATATTGTAGTAAACTAAATATTTTCGCCGCTTTATCTCATAATGAAAAGATTGCTAATACTTCGTAAAGGAAATAGTGAAAAAAATGCTGCATGTTACTCGTTATGAAGATTGGAACATTTGCAATTAGAGTGAACGCAAAACTTGAATGATGCTTGAATTAAACCTTTTCCGAAAGTTTACAATCGTCATTTAATAATCCCATTTGCCGGCAGAAAAACTTCCCTTCCAGAGCCCATCTTATGAAGATATCTCTAACGCTAGCTTTGGCCTCATTACTTTTATTTTGTGAAAAAGAATAATACGGAAAAACAGCGAGTAAACATCTACTAGTTGTTTTGCATCAAAACAGATGTTTACACCAAATGCGCCTCAGGGGAGACTGGTGCGACCGGTCACGTGATTACGCGTATCAACAGCAACGTGTGCTAACTTGAAATCAACTCGAAGCCAGCAAGTAATCGTCGAGAAAAGCACGGTAATCTCTCACCTTATATTGAAAACTTTAGCCTGAAATTCTCTAAAACGTTAGGAAAATTATTTAACTTTTTGTATGCAGTATTTATTTGCAGATTTGAGGCTATTTTGGTCGTAAATGTGTTAATCAAAATGTGCGTTATTTTCAGTTATCGGACCGTAATGTAAATCATTTCGTGACAGAGAAGCAACAGACCAAATACATCACATACTTTTCCGACGGAATGAAACATTTGAACGCATATTTTCTTCTTATAGCTCAGACAACTTATCTGACAAAAATGTGAACATTTCGGAAATTTCAATTTGTGAATACTAAGCTCGGCCTCAAACAGAATATGAACATTGTTTGAGGAAAGCTCTTCAGTATCAACGGTGTCGGGGTAATTTCAAGTTAGAGAATTTTTCTGTCAGACAAAAGGTAGATTTCTTATTCATCTTTGCTGGCTTTCAAACATCATCCTCGATAATTATTTTACCACAACATTGAAAATGTTCTTGTCTTAAACATAGCTGAGCGATTTTTTATTTCAAAGTGCCTGTGAAACCGAAAGAGAATACATTGGATCGGGTTGTATGAATACACCATTCGTCGCACCGGAATAAATTTCAAGCCCGAATTATGCGCTTCGATTGTAAAGAATTCTACGTCGCACAACAATACAAGGAATTGAGAGTTCGATCATATTTGAATGGACAATTCTGAATTGGTTTTTCATGTTTTGTTTGGATCTCTTTAATTTTTAGTTTTCGTTCATACCTTCGTACATCGCAAGTCAACGATAAATCAGTGTTCTCCAGTAACTTCGAGTTCTTCCATCATGTAGCCGAATCGGCCAACATTTTAATTTACTTCTGATATTGGTTACGGGTAATAGAGCTGGTTTTTTCTTGACGATGTAATTCTGTCAATCCCTCGGCTTGCTAACCGCTTAAAAATTGATTCCTCAACTGTCTGAATTGAAAAATCTTCGGTCAATTTTCAGGCCGCATAGCCGATGACGGCCCGAATCAGTAAATCTAAGCTTGGCGAAACAAGCTTTTCAGGTCGTGACTAAACATGCCGTACAAATTCTATATATAAAACTGACTTCACGGTAATAAAGATATTCCTCCAATTGCATGTATTTATTTCTGAATGAGAGAATTATCGATCTAAATTCAAAGCTTCCTCGGAGTACAACTAAAGCTGCGTGTTTCGGTCTCATCGGGCCGAAACACTTCCTTCTGTGTCAGAAGCTTGATCAAGCGAAAGAGTGTGTGGCATTTCACTAACGAAAGGGTATGAAAAATCATGGTTTGAAAGATGGTTTTTTAAGTAATTTCCTGAGTTTTTCAAGATCTTTTCAATTAGCTGCGAATGCAATAGATATAATTTTCCACATTCCGGCGTAAAAGATTGACTAAGGCATTTTGTCTTCAAAGGACTCGCGAACACGGAATTTTATTTTTATTTGGGCTAAAAGCGTACTGATTCATCACTCAATCCAGTTAAAAGAGCCATTGAATTACACGAGAATGCTTATCATCGTTCTTAAAAGAACTAAGATAAACATATTCACTAAAATCACGCAGATGAATACAAGGCACAAGTTGGTAGAAATATAGATAAACCGCCACAGCAATAGGCGAAAAGCTGACGGTCAAAGCGTTAGCCTTACCTCAGAGCAGAAGGCTCAGTAGCAAGAAAAACGGTTCGAAAAGTCATCTGTTCAAAATTTGCAACGGTGGTTTTTTCTACGCTGATGAACTTCTGTTAAGTAATCAATCAGCTGCTTACATGGCCTACGAGCACAACAGTTCCTTGTGGAACTATAATCAGCATGTCCGTAATTTCGGCAGAATCCTCAGTTTAGGAAAAATCTATGAGGAATTGAAATAAAATCCGTGGTTGTAGTTTCCATAGATTATAAACAACAGACAGATACGATTCCCATCATTTTTTCCGGTCCGAAAAGTCGTTTTGGGTCAATTGCACATCTTCTAAATATTTACCGAAATTCCGGCATATACATCACTTTCGAAAATCTTAGAAATACTAAGAGCTGAACTTTGGCAGAAAACTTAAACGGCCGTTTACCCCTCATTTCGTTGATGCTTCTTTTTGTCCTCATATAGATCCTTCAGCTAGAAAAAAACTTAACAAACGAAAACATCCTCTATTCATAACAAATCCAAATATTTTCGTGTATTTGCTGAAACGGCTGCATGAGGGCAGGCAGCGAAAGTTAAGCAGTCCTTTTTTTTCTTCGTCTTGGTCCAAAATTTCTCTATGACTTGATTCGTATACAAATATTGGCCTTTGCCTCTTTCCAAATGTCATCATTTCTCTTTCTGCCGATCGAGTTTAAAGCCGGAAAAGCGGTGGCAAATCACAACTAGCCAGCTTCGCAGCCGAACGGTTGCATTTGTTGTTACTGTCAGCTGGGTTGAATTAATTTAATTCAAGAAGGAGCCCTGTTGTTCAAATGCATGAAGGCCGTTTAGCCAAGGTTGAAGATGTTGAACTTGATTCAGTTTGAAGGGATTTTAAAGGGATATATCGTAGTTTCAGATGCGTGAAATGGAACAAAACACGAACGGCAAATCTGTTTGCATAGCTGATGATTTTAGAAATATGGTTTTTTCTTCGCGATGTAATTCTGTCAATAAAATTCACATATGAAGAAACGAAATTAAGAGATCCTCGCAGCTAAGAGCACTACTGAACTAGTAGTTGAAAATAGGACCTGAAAAAAATTTTTTTTTTTTTTACGTAGCATGGAAACCGCACTAACCGTGAGTCAGCTTGATCGTGTTTTGAACAAACCGACCCTGTTCATTCGTATTATGTAGTGTTTTGATGAACACATGATTTGCAGACACAGGAAGCGGTTTTCATGAAATTCGCTAAAAATCGCCATGAAACACAGCCTCAAGTTTCTTAACAGAATCTGACAGATTGGTAGTGACAAAAAATAAGTTTGTGAGGATCCGTGACTTTCTAGTTTTTGAGCGAAATTCTACCGGTTGAGAGTGGTTCATACGTTAATGAAGATATATAGGCACCGACGTGGTACATATTTTCCGAGGTAGTCTGCATACGGTGGCTTTATAAATCAAATTGCATGTAGCCGATTAGCCTCGATGTCTTTTCTTTCGGTAGTATCGCCTGCAAGACGGGAAAGAAACGGGTACTTTGAGAGAGAGAAAAATTAGTAATGGTAATAGGACTGAGTAGAGTCCAATTCGGTCTGTAATCATACGAGTAATAACCATGCGCAGTCGTCCGATTTTTTATCACGAGTATGACTACAGACCGCATTGGACGACACGAAGTCTTATTATCAATTAATCATAAAAATTAATCATACAATTTCCAAGAAAAGAAGAATACCCAAGTCTTGAAAGAAACGGAAAATATGCATCGAAAGGCTGACAAAGGAGGCGTAAATCGTTTAATGTACACTGTTTCTTTGGTGACTGAAACCGAGGTTGTGATTGGTTGATTTATACTACAACTTTGAATGTGACTGGCTTATTGAACTGTCCGATAACAACTTGGCAAAGTGAATTAGTGGAAAATAAAAGCTTTTTAAACCAATCACGCAATCGAGGAAATTGGGATTGTTATGATTAAGCTGGAAATGTAGTAGATAACTCAGATCTACTCGAGTGAAATAATGATATTCGCCCTGACGAAGAGCTAACGCAGCTTTAGGAACTCTGAATATGAAAGTGATCTTCCATTAATGAACATTACTTAAGTAGTAATACAGGCCTGATTTTTTTTCAGGCCTTATTTTCACTATGCTTAAGTGGTGTTCATTTCTGCGATGATTGCGTTCATATTCGTCTCTTAAAAATCGCAGTTCACGGATATGATTTTGATATATTCACAGTCATTTGAAAACTCTTTACGGCGGCCAAGTTATGTTATCAAATGGGTAAAGCTAAATTTAGCTTGCCCACCTCAAAGCAATGGTAGTCAATACTTATTTGCAGTCGTCCGTATTGTTTCCTTCCCAGACATGACACTTTGAAAGTCGCCAATGCTTCTCCTTGCTGAAAATAAACGCAAATTAGAGATACATACGACTTTATAGAGTTGCTTTCTACTGATGATCACGAATGTTTTCTTGTCTTACTAAGGACCTGGAATACGCCTGAAACGGAAGATGTTACGGTCTATGAAAATACAAGACTTAAACCCTCACATCATGTGTGTGCTGTGTGGTGGATACTTAGTGGATGCTACAACAATTGTCGAATGTCTGCATTCGTGTAAGTTAAAGATACGACTGACGTTGCCAAGGCTTTCGTTACTCATGCAAACTGATTTGTGTAACAAATAAACTATTTTTATTTTCAATGGTATAATCATTGTCTAGAACTCACCAAACTGAGCTCAGTGGTGAAAAAAAATTTTTTTTACCATAAACAAGTCTCTGCAGTCTGTTTGGAGAAGTAGTATATCTTTGAACTGAGCCTATGGCCTTGTCAACCAACAAGTTGGACTGTTTCTCAGTTAGTGAGGAATTCCATGGCTGAATTGGAAGATCTAAGGTTCGAGACCTCTTTGGGACTCGGATTTTTTCAAGTCCCACGCTTGTGAGAAATGTTTGATTTTCAACTTTTTTAATATATAATGTGTTCATTGTTCCTAGTTTGTCGCAGCTGTATCGTGAAGTACCTCCAAGCATCGTATCACTGTCCTGTTTGTGATGTTGAAGTCCACAAGACTAAACCACTGCTCCACATAAGGTGAGATATAAACATTTTTAAGCAAATTAAACCGCCTTTTCTGCATTTGCACCGCTCACTTACAATAAATAGACATAAGACCAAACTGAAATTTTATCATGCGATACTTGAAAACAGGGAAAAGTAATTAACAAGGTCATTAAAGAAACAACCTAGCGAAGCTGAGGAGTGAATAAATGATGAGGGGCAATACTCAGCTTAGGACTCTCACTATACGAGCGTTATTAAGAACTGAGTTGAAAACTGCCACACTTTTAATGAAGTTTTGAGAAAAAAATCGGGAAAACTCTTTAAAAGGATTATTTTAGTTTCTATTTTATATAGCCATTCTGGCCTAAAGAAAAAAACTATGAGAATGTCCATAAATATCTAATTTATTTCAGGCCTGACCGAACCCTCCAAGATATCGTCTTCAAACTCGTTCCTGGTCTCTATCAAGGTATGGCATGCAGTATGGTAATTCTTTCTTATCGTCAAAACTCTGGTAACAAAAACATACTGTTCCAAAACCAAAGCGATCACGGATTACATTCGACACCCACGAGTATTGAAGTTTGATAGGGGAGAATTGATGCCACGAACATCGACATGAGCGATTGCGCGGGAAAAATTGCGTCAATTACTAAGCCATGCATGGTGCTGGTACCTTCAAGCATCATGGCACGCAAGCGCGACAAGCGCATTTTGCGAAACTGACGTAGAAACTCCTAAGCTTCCATTTTATGAGTTCTGGCAGATCAGAGAACAAGAAAATAAATAAAACCTGAATAGCTGACGGGTTAAGACTTTTGTGCCCTCCAAAAAGAACTGCGCGCCGGCTGCACCAACTTTCCTCGATACCAACAGCAAGGCGTTTCTCTTAACCTTGCCTCTTAGTCGTACCACTAAACTTCTCGAAGTTAAGAATTTTGAAACAAAAATCTTCAGACTTATAAATCGGCTCTTTAAGTATCCAATACTGTATATCTGAAATAAATTCAATCCCGAATTTGTTTAGCTGAACTGAAGCTTCGACATGACTTCGAAGACAATCAAAGAGAAGAAAGAGAAGAAGAAAAAACTTCAGGTAATTCATCGAGTCTCGATTGGAAATGCAATGAAACTGTTTCCTTGAAGGGTTTTTAAGAAGCAAGCCCCTTTCAACATAGTGTCGTCATCTGTTCATGAGGGCGTTTGTTTGCTCGTTTAACTTTGACTGTTTGATTGAAGGGGGTAAGTTTCGAAAATAACTGTGGTGCTGCGTCATTGGGAGAGTATAACATGGTAATTTGGTATTATCAACTGAGTTGATAACGCGAATTAGCCACTGCTACCAGTTTCAAAGCTTTGAAACTCTTAGCAGTGGCTAATTCACGTCATCAACTCAGTTGATAATACGAAATAACTTTGAGCTTGTTTGTTTGCTTGTGTTTGTTTGTATTTACTTGTTTGCTTCTTTGCTTAGTTTCTTGGTTTCTTGTTTGCTTGTTTCCTTTTTTACTTGTTGCTTTTTTGCGTTTTTGTTTGTTTGTCTGCTCTCATGCTTATTTGTTTGCTTATTTACGTGTTTGTTTGTTTGTTTGGCAAAACATTCTTAGTCCGCGTCTTTCAGTAAAAGGACTTCTTGGTTAGGGTGTAAGGGTAAAGTTAAATTGTAATATTTGTCTCTCGAAAATGAGGTGTGAAGACGAAGCATTTCTTGTCCTACTTCTCCTTATCCTTTGAGCCAATTTTCTTTTTTTCAGACGAAAACGTAGTTCCGGGTGATATCAAGGATAAAAAGGAAGTTGAGATGGAGGATCCGGTGTGTATAACGCTGGAATACTACAGGTAACAATTGAACCGATGAAAAAAACAATCCATCATTGCAATGAGTTCTCCTTTTCCGATCTGTTGAGGACCTTCTTTCTTGTCTCTTACTTTCTTTCTTTTTCCTTAAAGGCGAAAAAGAAACTGGTTAGAAAATCAGGTATGGGAAGAAACTTGTTAGTGATTTTAATAAAGCAAAACATTTCATCTTTATCGTTTTGATTCTAAGATGGTTTTTTTTTTTTGTACCTTCTTCGTCCAGATTTTTCCTACTCGTTATCTCCGATGTCCTTCTGCGGTAACCGTCGATGTATTAAGAAAATTTCTAATAACAAAGTTTGCCATTCCAAACACACATCAGGTACTTTTTTTGACCTCCTTAATTTTGCTTTTAATCCTTTGTATGGAATATTTTTCCGAATGAAAAAATGGAAAGTATCTTTAAATTTCTGTTGGGTAATATTTCTTTCAAGGTTGAAATTATCCGCAGTGATGAAATCTTAGACGGTCAGCTGACAATGAGAGAAGTGTCTCGGATATACGGGCTATACGCTAAGGTATTAACAAATAAAGGAACTTTCAAGGTGCTCTGCTCTGTGTAAAGCGACTGGAGAACGAAAGGAGTGTAGAGCAAACACGAGAAGAAGTAGAGGCTTTCCTTTCTACTTTTAAAAGTCGTTTTCCTGGTTGTACGAGATATCTGAGTAAACAAAAGAAAAAAACGTGAGAGAACTCAGGTAGTTGGTCAGCCATTGTAAAAATTGTGATGTGTGACTCCACTACATCGACCATCTGTATTCTGGCAAGTACGCTGTTTCAGCCGATAAGAATGCGCGTTATTTAGAAACTCAGTTATAATATACAATAAGAAAAAGATAAATTTGTATTATATGCATACATGCAAAATGCAGAAATGCATTAGATGATTTTTAAAAGACATCAACTTACAAACATTCTTTTAAAACACCTTGTACTAAAAAGTGGCATAATAAATAATATTGTAAATCGGTTGACCACTGTCAGACTGACTTCAGTATATAGAATGTCTTACCGAGATGTACTTATTTTTCTTTAGTGGCTTCTTTCAAATAGTGTTTGACATTTCAATTATATTCCCACAGTCCTTTCTGGATCTTGAATACGCCATCTTGGAAGTGGGAGCAAAGGAGGAACCAACCAAACCACCAAGAGAAGAACTCGATATTACTCGATGGAAAAAGATCAAGATTAAAAAGAAAAAGAGAAGAAATAAGAAATTGAAAGAAATGATAGCAGCAGAACTATTAGCAAGAAATGATACTGTTACAGAATCAAAAACTGAACTTCCAAGTTTACCGGAAGAAGTCAACGACGAACCTTTGATCAAAAATGACATTTTGCCAACATTTCCCGATACACCCCCAATGAATCTTGATCACGTGCCGTGTTCGCAACATATCGATTCTCTAGCATAAAGTTACGTGAACAACGCGTGATCGATTGATAATGCGATCACAAATTGCTTTGCTAACCGGGTTTTCCGTCAAAATGGTAAGTTTCCATGGTTTGAACCTGAAAGAAAAATTTGGAAAAGTGTTCGGGACACTTACAATAATTTTTTAGCACTTATCATCGAATGGCGCCATCCAATTCAAACGAACAAAAGCTCTTTCTACGTTGGAGTAGTTATGGCGAGATTTTTTTGAAGATGTTTGAGCTTCTCCTCCATGAACCTCTATGGGAGTCTCTATCTTTGCTTCAGGCCCCTCTTCCGAAAACATATCTATTGTCATCGTTAAAGGTTTGAAGAAGAATATAGAGAAAAAAAACATTAAAAATTGTTTCTTGCGCGCTGAACAATAACTGATGATAGCTAATGTTTCTCGCGTTCTTTGTTGTCTCTACAAGTGCAATTCTCAACTACATTTCTCACTTTCTTCATCTCCTCATTTCCTTCTCGCGGCTTTTTCGCCTGCTTTCTTGCTCTCTTCTCCACCCCTCCCTCCCTTTCTCCTCCTCTTCGGCACCCCCTCCCCTCTTTGTTATGTCCCTACTACTTTGCTTCCTTGCTTCGTCACTTCTTTGGCCTCCTCGGTAAGAACTCACCTATGGAAGACAAGTTTTTTTGAGAAGGGAGGATATCACTCGAAGAGCAGTGAAACTCAAGAGAACAAGCTAAAATATCATCATGGATCTATTAATGGTCATTTTCAGTAGTTTAATTCGAGATAAGTAAAGAACGATGCAAATTCTTGCGCCTCGGGGCATAGTTTAATTTAGATTTGGAATAAATACAATATCCAGGCCTTGACTGAATATTATAGCGGGGGTAAGTTTCTTAAGAATCTGCGATGCTTTATTGGCGGCGGTAAGATTGAAATAATTTGAGTTGATTAAGAAAATTAGCCACCGTAGGGAGTTTAGAGAGCTGACTTTTCGAGCGTTAGCCCTTCGTCAGAGTGCTCTGTACAAGGGGCTGACGTCGAAACGCTAAAAAAATACATATAAAAAATAAAAGATTTGGAGTTAAAAGTTAGACAGAAGAAATAATTTAACACAAAAGTACTTGAGGTCCAACAACACTTAATCAGTTGATATCAAACAAATGTCCACTGAATTTTATCACCTCGTCATTTTGTGAGAAAGCTGTACTTTTTACACCAATTGATATGTTCAAGGCTTGATAGATATTGGGGAAAAAGGCTGAAAAAAAATATACACAGTAAATCGAATAAAAACGTTGACTAGTTTGATTAAAGTGAAAGATTATTAAAGTGAAAAGATTAAAGTGAAAGATGTTTACATAATCTAAAATATCCACACAAAGCTAAGCATTTAGGGCATGCAGGTAAAGAAAAAAACAACTGAGAAAGCGATATAGAAAGATTATCTCTCTACGGAAAATATGATATGTTTATCAATAATACTACCGAGGTGGCTATAATCAATTATGTAACTTAAAAGGTCACGGTGGTTATGCGGCAACTCAAGACCGTAGCTTGACTACGAGACACGACATATGTCGGCCGGCATTTTCCAAGCCAATTTTCATTTTCCTTACATGTTTTTATATATTTTTCCTAATGCAGACCTTTATCCTTTTCTTAATCATATATTTTATTTTCAAACTCGTCCACAGTGATGGCCATAGTGGTTTTCGGCAGGGTGAACATGTGCCGTCGTTCTCATAAGCCTTACCTCAAATTTCACCAACTTTGTTCCAAGAAACTTGAATTGGTAGAAATAATCAGTAACCATATTTCAATTCTAAGAAGGACGAGTTTCAATTTCGATTCTTCCTAGTTATTTAGTTTTACACGGCTGGGCTTATCGTGAACATGCAAGTCATCCATAAATATTTCTCGTCTCAGATTCAAAATATTTCGTTTTCGCAATATTTGAAAAAATCTCTCTATGGAGAATACTGACCTTTAACTTTAGTTGATTTCCCAACTGCCACTAAAACCTAAAAAAACAACATTAATTTTTGAAAGTTGTTTTGCATCCAACAGATCGATGTTTACGCTCTATGCACCTCAGGGGAGACTGGTGCGACTGTCACGTGATTAAGCATATCAACAGCAACGTGTGTCTATTTGAAATCAACTCGAAGCCATCAAGAAATTGTCAAGAAAAACACGGTAATTTCTTAAGTTATATCGAGAATCTTAGCCTAATTTTCACAGAGACGTTAGATAAATTATTTAACTTTTGATGCAACGTATTTTTTTTCAGATTGAAGCGATTTTGGTCGTATATTTGTTCTTTAAAATGTTGCGTTATTTTCAGTTATCGGACCGCAATGCAGATCATTTCGTGACCAAGATGCGTCAGACCAAATACATCTAACGCACTCTTTCGGCGAAATGGACATTTCATCGAATACAATTCTATCATCACTTAGAAAAGTTATCTCACAAAAAGAGACAATTTAGAAGATTGGAAATCGTAAATGCTCTGCTCGGATACGAACAAAATTACAACCTTATTTTCGCCGATTGGCAGAGCTACTGATTCCCGATTGAGAATATTGGCCATGTGGCAAATTTTTGAGACAGTAGATTTTCTGTGAGTCGCAAGTAATATTCCTATTTTCGATAATGATGTTTAATTTGTCATCTTAATGGGCTCCGAGGTTGGAAGCAATTCTGGGCTCTGCCGTAAATTCTTTTGAAACCGAAAGAGAGAGACCAGAATGCATGTTCCAACTTTCCGTTACTGGAATAAATTTCGGGCTTGAAAATTATGCGCTTCGTTTGTAAAGAATTCAAGTCGCACAACAATACAAGGAATTTCAAGCTCGCTTGTCCTTTAATTGCTGCCCTTTGATAGATATATCGAGGTTTCGTTTGGATTTCCTGTCTTAGTTTGTTTCCCATGCTTTCGTCTGCTGTCACCTGAGGTCCTTTACGGCCCCTCCGCTAAATACGGTCAGACTTCCAAACGTAATCGATAAACATTTATACTTAATGTTGATAGTGGTTAATACAAAACGATTAAAAAATTTTCTATGTTTTTAACCTTCGGCTTTCAAATAGCTAGAAAACAGTCTAAGAACTAAACACTTTTCAGGCCAGAAATGTTGGCCAAATGTCGAACCCAATGCTTACCTGTCATGATAAAATCTTGAACATATTACTGAACCGCGGAACTGTGATCTATATCAGTTCCAAACCATCTTCACAAGTACAACTAAACCAAATGCCACCATTGCACTTAAATTGTACATACCTAATAAAAGACTTAGGGTAATAAATCTACACTAAAAAACTACGCCAAAATTAAGCTTAGGCTCTTTACAGTACGTGAAATCACTTCGTTGGACGAGATCCACTCTACAGGCTCGTCAACTGATGTAAAAGAGATCGGGTGCAAGAGAAAGCTTGTAGACACGTGTACTTGAACCCTGTACTTTGGGATCATATTCTAAATTTGTCAGTAGCCTGCATAGCTGGCTTTTTTGTAGGTGTGATTTCTGCCGTTTGTTTTTTCTGATATTCGATAAAATGAAGGCGACGGAGCCTTAATAGAGCCGCTAGCAAACACTGATCTCGCTGCTGAAAATTCTCACGAATTCCGTCAGCTATGCAGCCCGTTTTAATAAAGCTCGTGGAAAATCATGGCACCTAGGAGCTGTAAAATTAAATGAAAATAATATTGTTATATTTAGAATGTCAGAACCGTTTAGTCCTCAGTTCAAAGGTAAGCAGACTTCAAGAAAATGAGAAAAAACATTAAGCAACTAGGCTTTACAAAAGATTAGTGGTCGAAACTTCCGTGCTATTTATCATCGCTCTAGAGAGAAAAAATCTTGTGAATAGAATTAAATACAAGCCAAGGCCTGTTTTATTAAAAAACATGATTTTCAGTTCTGTTTCGACGAGAATAATTCTGTTCCACAATTGTATTGCATCTCTTGCTTTGGCGAAATTATTCAGTGCCTGGCGAGGCTTATGATTTAAGTTCCATTGCAGAGATTTTAGCCCTAGTTTTTCTACCATTTGGATTCAAAATTTGTCTATCGATGTTCATAAATTATATTTCTTGTCGACATTTCTGTGTGTATGGAAATATATGTTCAGCTAATTCTGCTCGCACTTTAACCGATGATGCCGGCTTTTTCTGACGGTCTTGTTGTTGGTAAAGTTTATCAACGATAGAGAAGCGTATCCGGATCTTTGAAGGAAAAAATTCAAAAATGCCTTGCCTCAGTTGAATTAAATCTTCCGCTGTCACTGTGTTGTCACTGAAGTGAATTTATTAGCTTGTGGCGGTCGAATCATGGCTTCGTGGCCGCTAAGGTTCGTGTAGCTCTCTTATAGAAATTTAAATCGCTGTTTACCATCATTCCTTAGAAGTATGGCTAGGTCGTGTTAAAGAGACTGATGGTGTCGCTTCCTATGTTGAAGAATTTTTTCTTGTCTTATGAAGGAAGTGGAAGACATAATTTCGACGGAAGATGTTACGGTCCGTGAAGATCCAAGATCTAAACTCTCACATTGTGTGCGTGTTATGTGGTGGATATTTAGTGGATGCTACAACTATTGTCGAGTGCCTGCATTCTTGTAAGTAAAACGGTAGTACATGGTAAAAAGTATAGTAGCAAATTTTAAAATAGCAAATTCTCGCTAAGAACCTAAAATGGATAATTTTACTCCGATTCTAGACTTAGGGCTGTTTGAAACCTTTCCTCTAATCACCGCAACAATTTAAGCCAAATTTAAGAGTTTCTCTCATCCTTTCCCTAATTTACTTCGCCAGTATAAGATTACCTTAGATTTTCAGGTATTCGAAGACCTATGCCTATCAATAGCAGTTTGTTTGCAAAATACGATAAAAATTCCTGCAACAAGGAAGTCTTACAGGAACACGGAACTTGAAGCTCCATTGAATAAATTGACTCTACGTTGGCAGATGATAATCATCGGAATTTTTTGATCAGCGAATATCTGTTAGAATTGCTTCATCAGAGAGCTTTTTTTTTTTTTCATCTTCTCGTGGTGCTGCCGAAAGCTAGCATTGGACGGTACTGAACTCGAAGGGAAAAGTTTTACAGGTCTAAAACCACATTTGGCTTCGGTTTTATTCCGGCTTAGTATGATAGCCTAATCGGATTGCGGGATTGTAATCTTCTACAAAAACACTAACACTTCACCATAAATACTCGTTTAAATTTGCGTTATGTGTTTAAAGGAACATTTGGTAGCCCAAATTGATAAAAACAATCGAGCCAAACTAAGTTATTTGGCTGAAACGGTTCGCAGCCGAACTAAGTCTGGTTGTTTCAGTTATGTTTGTTTATCTGTTTATTTTATTTATTTATTTTTTTTCAGTTTGTCGCAGCTGCATTGTAAAACATCTCCAAGCATCTTATCACTGTCCTGTTTGTGATGTTGAAGTCCACAAGACTAAACCACTGCTAAATATCAGGTTAGCATCAAGGTATTGTAAACTTCATAAAGCGCTGTTCATTCCTAGTGAGTTTAGATTGTACCGAAAAAATCTATCTAAAAGTAGGGAAATCCTAGTGTTAAGAGTGATGATGAATACCATTATTTCCGGAAAACCTGCAAGTTGCAAAAGAAACAAACAAGAATCGTTTTGCTGGTCAAATAAAAAAGCAGTTATAAGATACGTTTAGTTCTTTATCGATGAAGATCGACAGACGAACGTTCGAAACGTCAGCTTCAGAAACTCTTTATCAAATTTTCTATTTAAAATGTAGTTAAACTCACTGGTTGCTGTTTTAAGCCTCTATTCTAGTTTCGTTGCGCGGTTAAAATGAAAGAACTTCAGATATTCTCGTCTAGAATTCCCTAAACTGCGCGCCGAGAAGGAAAAGTTGACATGTTTGGCTGCACCTGGTGGCTTACAAGCTTTTCTCGTGTTTTCCCAACATCCCGCGTGGTTCATATACGCCGGCAAACCGATACAAATTGTGGTTTATTGCTCCTCACCGACGCAGCACGACAATTTGAAAAACTTACCCCTTTATTCATTAAGGTAATGATCTGAGAGATCGGGAATACAACAAGACTAATTAAGCCATAAGACAATAAAAGCTTAGCTTACTTGTATTTGAAAAGATAACATGAAGCTCGTTAAAAAAAAAAAAAAAAGATGACAATAGCTGAGACGTCAAACTTGGCTGAGTTGAATTATAAGTAATTTTAGTCTAGAAGAGTTAAAACCTGTTCAATAACAAATCTTCTCCGTTTGGACCAAAAATCATTCAGTGATTTTTTTTTTTTCAGGCCAGACCGAACTCTCCAAGAAATTGTCTTTAAACTCGTTCCTGGGCTGTATCAAGGTAATGTAACATTGTCGTGACTTTTCTATTATTCACAACCAACAAAATTATTTGAACTATACAGCAAAGGTTGTAGAAGCAACAAGTGACACAGGGACTACAGTTGGAAAGGAATTCATGCACTATGTCAAACAACAAGGAAATTTCAGGGCAAAGTTCATGAGATCCGATCCTTTTGCGCTATGATTATACATTTGGTGATTTTTACGTAGGGCAAAAGTTTTTCAATGAGACGGTTCCGGTAATTCCGATAGACACGGATGGACTCCAGTGGATTTTGATTGACTCAGTCGGATTCCATCCGACAAATAGATTCCATCGGAATCCATCGAACAATATTTCTGCCTTCTCTGATGTTCATCTGACTTCCGATACTCTTTCGCGTCATGACTTCCGGTTATCTCACTTCCGTTGGAGGGTGTCAGGAATAGAATTTTGCCTATTCAATTGAAAAAAAAAAGTTTTCCATCGGAATCTCTCGGTGTGTATTGGACATATATGATGGTTTTCGTTTATTTTCCCCATCGCATGTTACAGACTCAGGATTGGGACTCGGCAGCTTTTTCTACGACATGCTTGCAAAGTATGCCGACAGCAGTTAACGTCTCACATGAATTATCTTTGAAAAGTAGTCAGAAGTACTTCACATATGTATTATTGACTTTATCACGTCTGGCAAAGACAAATCCCTGGCCGGTCAGTTCAGCCGGCCATCGCAACGCCCGAGAAGTGTTAAGCTTTCTGTCAAGTAGCGAAGACCTTCTCATCATTAGAAAAATTCTTGTTGCTTTGTTTAAATTCTGCTCTGAATTTTTCTAGCTGAGCTCAAGCTTAGAAATGAATTCGAAGAAAAGCAACGAGAAGAGAACAAGCCGCCAGGTAATTTTTACTGATATAAATGATTTAAATACTTTTACACCTAGTCGTCTTCGCTCAAAATTAAACCGAGAGAGTGCTTCAGGCTGAGGAAAAACTTATCTCGATGTGACAGTTAATTAACAGCTAATCACCGAATCGAAGCCACGGTGGCTAGTGGTGGATATCAGGGAGTTTAAGAAACGACGACGGCGACGCTGAGGACAAAAAATGAACTTATATTTTACCTACGAATCTCGTGATGCTCTAAAGTCATTTAGTTTGTTTCTCACTGTCAAAACTATCTCGAAACTTTGTTCTCAACGTGACGACGCTGAGGACAAAAATGAACTTATATTTTACTTAATAATACCAAGTGGCCATATATGGCCACTTAAATACAGACCCCATTCGGGCGGCCTGAAAAGAGCACTTTGAGGGGCTGGAAACTAATACTACATTTCAATGTAAATTACATAAAGTCGTTAATTAGTTTTTTCGAGGATTTCTTCCATCGAGCTTGTTTTTGGGCGAATTTTGAGGCTTTTTGTGATTTGGACGTTTTGAACGGGGAGATTTAAATACCACCCCCCTTGGTATACAAAGGGCTAAGAATCTCGCGATACTCTAAAGTTATTTAGTTTGTTTCTCACTGTCAAAACTATCTCGAAACTGAATATGGAACACGGCGTTAAATTAGCAATAGAAATTTTAAAAAAATTATCCGTCGTCCTTCACGTTCTCCACACAACGCAAAGTTTGGTCACTTCACGTTGTTGTTTTGCAGAGGACGCATAGAAATTTACAAAGATTTATAATGCACGTGCGCAGCCATTGTTCTGCTTCTAAACCCTTTTTTTTTTTTATTGACGTTCACGTTGCCGTTGCCGTCATGGTTTTCTTAAGCTCCCGATTTACCAAGCCGCGTTATGAAGCGGTCGGGTAGATACCCACCTCTAGCCGCCGATGCTGATGTGAAAAGTTGTTTTATTATACACTGAAACAGTGAGATAATATAAAACAAAAAGATGCACTTGCACAATGGGCTCGTGCAATTTTGTTGTCTTTGAAAAATTTTAACGCCAAATTGCACTCGAAATTACGTTGTTACCCATATTTATTAGCGAATTCAGCTTTAGCGTGGAAGTAGAGTAAACGGTCAGACGGCGTGCACGCTTTTCTTCCCTTGTTTAGAGGAAAACGAGGCCGTGAATGAAGTCACGGAGAAAAAAGAGATTGAAATGGATGATCCAGTTTTCATCACTCTGGAATACTTCAGGTAAGGCTTACAGACAAAAACTGCTTTGTTTCACGGTGGCTCGTGTTGGATTGCTGTAAGTCAAACAATACACTTTAAACAATTTTCATTTTGGATCCTCTTTCTCTCTGTACAGGAGCAAGAGAAACTGGTCGGAAAATCAGGTATGATGGACAGTAGGAAATTCGAAACGGAGCTTATTTTCATCTTTTCATCATCTCGTTGGGACGAAATGTGGCAGGGAAGGATATTTGGACATTCCTTGCTGAACTCGTGGCACCAGTGGTGTTGAATTTCAAAAGCCTTTCTTCTGATATGCTGCTGCTTTACTATTATAACGTCTTCTGTCGCAAGTTTTACGGCATCTAGTAAATCACCGCACACTTTATGCCTCTGTGTACGCTCGTGTGAACACAGCGGTCGAACGTCGGGCATGCGCGAAGAGATCAACCTGGTCAGCCAATTTCGAAGGAAAGCATTAGAAACAACCGCTGTCTCGCAAAAAAAGATTACAGTTCGCAACTTAGTTCACATATGCGCGAAGACTGACCGCTGTTTTATCTCACATCAAAAGAGGACAGATTGTTGTTCCTAATTAAAACCACACAACTGTCATGTGACTTTTTTTCTAGATTTTTCCTCCTCGTTATCTACGATGCCCTTCTGCGGTGACTGTTGATGTGCTGAAAAAATTCCTTGTAGCCAAGTTCGCCATACCTAACACGCATCAGGTTAATAGTTATTTTGCTGTTGATTCATTGCTCTCTTAAGTCAGAGACAAGGGGTCCAGCAATCGAGATCGACAGGTTCTGCGAATCGTGTCCTAGATCACTGCATTGTGATCTTGGATAAGACACCATATACGTTTAACTCTTAAGACGCCTCTTTCCACAAAAGGCTGGCAGCGGTGTCCATGGATACCAGAAACCATCCAAGAAAATTTACGAATTGCTGATGGAGGGGGGGGGAGAAGGCAGGGGCATTTCAGGGGTTTCATAAGTTTTTTTCTTAAACGGCTGTCGATGGTGTAATTGGCGGCTGTTCTCGGAAATGGGGTCATAAAGCCCCTTCCGAGGGGGGTTAGGTGTGGAGGCATGTTCCCCGGGAAATATTTGAAATCCAGAAGCTCGAAAATGTAATTTAGCTTACGAGCTAAAAAGATGGTCCAAGAGGTCTTTTAGGCGGAGATAGACCGCCGATAACCACCTTTTATTGAAGCCCCCGGTAACTTGCGGTACGCGAAAATCTAGTATTGGGTTATTTTACTTGTTGCATCATGCTGAGAAAATAGGGATGATTGTCAACTGTAATGAGCCATTACGCTCTTAGGAGTTGAGTCAATTTATGGGTCGGTATTTCCGAAAGCGCAGTTCAGATGAATGATTTATATCATTAAAAAGAATGAGCTCGTATGACATCAAGATTGAACAACAGTAAACGGCTTGATCGAAGATTGAAAAAAGAAAACAGGAAAATAAATTTCGATCACTTTGACATCATAAGAGAAGAGCTGATATTTTTACAGTGTGCTATTAAACCATCCCCATAAAATTGTAGTCCAGAAATACTTATTACTTATCTGGATTTTTGTTGTTGTTGTTCTCATTTTGCATCCAAGGTTGAAATGATCCGTAGTGATGAAATACTAGACGATCACCTGACCATGAGAGAAGTTTCCCGGATGTACGGGCTATACGCTAAGGTAGGTTTGCCAGTTTTTAACTTTGTTGTTGGGCAAAGATTTGTAATGGAAATAGATAGAAAATTAATTTATAAGACTTACGAAAACAACGGAAAATAAATGTTATCCACTTTAACCTGATGAAATTGTTCTTAAGGCTGGCATCGAAACTTCGTTGCTTGTCAAAATTTTTAGCAAAGACAGTTGCAGATTTTTAAATTTTTATACAAAAATTAATCACTGAATGGTTAATTTGAATTTTCTCCTCCCACAATTGCAAGACTGACTGAAACATTATCCCTTTACACCTTACCACGAGTCTGCACATTCTCCATACTGATCTCTATACATTTGCTAAGGTGCTGACGAGGAGAATTCGTTTAACAATCAAGAGCCTCTTTAGTTGGTTTATTTTTTTTATTCTCGTGAGTAACTGAGGGGTCATTTTGTAAGGAGAAATTAGATGCTAATTACTTTTTAATTAGGTAATTTAGGGTAGAGTTGAAAACGTAAATTGGCCACCGTAAAGGGTAAAAAAGCTGACGTTTCGAGCGTTAGCCCCTCGTCAGAGCTTACTCTCAGTAATCAGAGGGCTAAGAAGTTTTTGTTATACTTTTCCTCAGTCCTTTCTTGATCTAGAGTATGCTATCCTGGGACACTCGACAACAGAAGAACCCTCTATACCAAACAGAGTAAAATTAGACATCTCTCCATGGAAAAAGATCAAGATTAAGAAGACGAAAAAGAGAAACAAGAAACTGAAAGAAATGACGGAAAGAGAACTCTTACCAAGAAACGAAACTGTTACTGAATCGAAAAGCAAAGTACCAAGTTTACAAAATAGTGTCGATGGACTCTTTTTGCAAAATGGAAAAACACCAACTTTTCCCTATGCACCCCCGAATGTTGATGACATGCCAGCCTTGAAACAGATAAATGCGCCCGTATGACGTCACACGAGGAGCACGTGATCACTGCGTGTCATGAATCGACAGATCAGTACGCACGAGGGTACACGTCCCTGCAACTAGTTTCCGACAACTTCCCCGTCAATTCAAGGAGTTAAAGGGGTGTTCCAAGCGTTTAGTTTGTACACGGGGTGCGTCAGCTCAGTGAGATGTAAATAAAGGCGACGAGGAAGGAACACCAGAAAGGCTTTTTTTTTTTTTAAAAAAAACAGGATCACAAGCGTCTTCTTATATTCCCCTCTTGTATTTCTTTATTATCGCTCTCTATTTTCTGCCGTAATTATTGTGTCCTAACTAAATAAAATCGTGATATTGGTAAAGAGTTCTGAAAAAATCCCATCGTTTCGGCTAAGAAGTCTAGCCTTTACCAGGGGATAGTGATAAAGAAAAATTTGCTAAAAGCACATAGTATATGGAGAAATGAAAATTTGAACAATTTCTATCAGTCAAGTCTTATCCTTTAGCGCTTAAGTCAAATACTCGTGTGGCAAATGAATGCCATAGTCTTGATTGCTCTGTTTACAAACTCACCGCGTGGAACATAATATTTAAGATTTTCTCGTTCCTTCGTATGAACTGTCCAAGAGAACTTGTCATCATGACTGGTTACAAGGGTTTGATTCTTCTTTGGTGGCTTCCTCGCGGAAGAAAAATATCCTGAGCTTCCTTTCATTTAGTAGACGGCAGGGTTTGGGTTTGAGTTGGCAAGTCTTTGTCGGATAATTTAAGTTAAGAGAATCTCAACAGCTAACCGCACCAGAAAGACATCTAGAGGGACCCGAGTAAAAATGTCACGGAGGGTCATGTTACTCGAAGGCGGTTAGCGCCAATCCAGGGTTTAAAATTATACTAGCATTCGCTTTTTTTGTCATAAAAGCGTCAGGAGCCGGCTCCCTGAGCAGCGTTTATTGTATTACAATCGAACTTCGATTTTCTGGACTCGTGGGAACTGTGCTGAATAGTCCGGATGATCAAAAATATGAATATCAATGAGCCAAAACTAAAAATGAATACGTATCATATAGATCATTGTACATCATTGTTGACATTTGCCAAAAGTGACCTGGTATTTATTAAAAATAGGACTAGAGAGGTGAGTCTGGATAATCGAGGTTTGACTGTAACAGTTTGCGGTATACTATCTTAGAGTAAGGAAAAACTGGATGTAATTAATTGTAAGAAAGACTGAAAACTGTCTGCTTAGCTGTAAGACTGGTTTGAGAACTTACTCTGACCCTGAGTTGGCTGAAATATGTTTTCATCAAACTGGCCCAAAGTGGTTTTACCACTGAATACTTTCTCCCACCATCAGTGAGATATACCCCAACGAGCGGAGCGTGAGCGAGAAACTTTAAAGATTTTTGTGATCCAACAAACGATTAAAAAAAGTCAACGGCGGCACTCGGCGTCTTAAAGATGACAATTTCCGGTGATTAACGGCTTTCAACGAGTGGAAGAACTTAAAAAAAAGCTCCTTGACAATAGGTGCGAAAACAAGGAAAAGGTTATGAGTAAAGTTGAAAGAACATCTATTGAAAGTGGGTTGATTTTTTATCTTTGATTTTTACTGCACTTAATCATGGTTGAACTCGGATGCTTTCTTTGTCTTAGAAAAGGAAAATCAAAATAGCTTATGAATTCATCGACTTTCAAAGAGTTATAGTTTATACTAGTTTGTTGAAAGAAAGTGCTCGCGCAGGCCTTTCCGTGAAGGCACCAACCCGCGAAGGTCTAGAGTGACTTCAAGTAGGTAACTAGTTTTGAAATATAGAGGTAAGTGTTATTCTAATTCTTGACTAAAAAAAACTGACAATCTCTTTACTTCTTCTCGTAGCTCTTGTTCAAATCAGTCCCTTTTCTACTGAATAACTGTTTGAGTAACTGTATGTAGTTTTTGGCGGTTAAATCTGCCCCTTTTCGAAACTTTACGGCAAATAAATTGTTTTAACATATGTGTCAGTATCAAAATAGAAATAACCTTGTCGAAGTCACTCTTCCTAAAGACGTTTGGTGGAACTTAAAAACGTGTTCCTCCAATTCAGTCTATAAATAAACTATACAATGCTTCATTAGCGTACGTGTTGCTTTCACCTACGTTTTTGCTAAATAAGCACTTAATTTACGCTTCATGGTTCAGTTCCTATTCTCGGAATGAAGCAAGAATTCTTGGAGCGCGGTCGTTGACTGAACTTCCAAGGCAAGTCTGAGAGCTGTGCTCCTATCCAGAGGCATTGCACAGGTTAGGAGTTGCTCAGGGCGGTTCTGCCTTCCATGCTTTACACTGAGAAAAGAAAGGAGAAAAATAGAACTGTGGAGAGTTAAAAAAGAACGACTTTGAAAGGATGAATAGACTTAAATCAGCCAATCAAAGAGCAAATATAAATACTTTTGCATAACGAAACACCTCTTTTAAGGAACAAAGTCGGAAACGTGACAACTAATCGGGAGTGTTCAGATACAGCTGTGCCTTTTTCTTCAGTGCTTCAGGATTAATCAATTGCTGAAATGCCAAGCGCCGGAAACTGGATTATTCTCTGACCATTTGAGGAGTTAGTGTCTGAGATACGTTTGAAAAGTCAGGAAATTTCACAAACTTTTGCTGTACCGGGCTGGCCACCGGCGATAATTTCTCCCTGGTGACTTCAACTTGGCCGTCAAGTGCTGTTATTTTAACTACCATTATCATGATTGCAATCAACCTGGCCACGATTGTTGGAAACGCTTTTGTCATCGTTGCACTGGTTAGGATGATTGTCCTAAAGGCTATGCCAGCAAACAAACACGCTATCGTATCGCTGGCGGTTGCCGATCTTTTAGTGGGCCTACTTGTCATGCCAGGCGCGATAGACAGTGTTGTGGCGGGGAAGTGGCGCTATGGACGAGTGTTGGGAAAACTAAACGCTTTTGGAAACTTCTCGTTCTGTATTTCATCTATAATGCATCTAGCGCTGCTTTCTGTTGACCGTTACGTCGCGATTTCTCGTCCCCTCGTTTATTCATCAGTGGTGACCAAGAACAAAGCTCGCGGTGCTTGTTTATTGTTATGGATATATTCGACATTATGGGCATTGCCGTCTTTGTTCGGCGTGGTTACCTACGAGTGCTTTATTCCTTACATCGGGAAATGTATCGAGACGGAATGGCTGCGTGGAAAAGGAGCTGTTTTTTTCACTGCCTCAGTGGTTTGCTGTACGTATGGGGCAGCGGTTTTAATCATGTGTTGTGTTTACCTCAAGATATTCAAAATAGTTTCGAATCAGTCCAAAAGAATTTCTGCAGAAGTAAAAAATGTTCGATCAATTAATGGCTTGGAAACGAGAGCGAACGTTACTTCAGCTAGAAAAGGAGCTTTAACAGTCCTTATTGTCATTGGAACTTACATGGCGTGTTGGTCGCCATTTTGTTTATTACTTATTGAGCAGACTGCTCATGGCAAGACCACAGGGGGACCAACTGCAGATCTAACAACGATGTTTGTTGGCTTTACAAACAGTGCATGTAACCCACTCATATATTCTATTAGATACAAAGGTTTTCGCTTAGCTGTCAAGCGCATGTTCACGAGGAGCAATTGATACATGAATAATCTTTCTCGGTCGGAAAGTTACCATGCCTGAACGGATATTTAATCAAATTTTGGGGTTTTTCCTAAGGATGGTTTTAGTCTACGGCGGAGTCGAAGTCGGAGCCGTAATCAGAAGCACAGAACAGTATGATCTGATGAAAATGAAACCAACTGAATCGAAAGAAAGATATCGATGTCGCTTACAACTTTGTCAGGTCTACGATCCAGTGAAAGCAAGCTGGATTGTCGGCGTCGTAATTCCTTGTTTGATATCAGGCTGTACTCATAGGGCTTGAGAACTGGTACTGGGATTGGTTGGTTCTTCGGCTTCTGCTTGGGACTCCGAAAATCTAGTTTTCACTGGATCAAAAGCGTTGGATTCATTAGCGAAATTGGAAGAAAGTAAAACCGTTCTGTTTCTTCCGACACCATCGGGCTTATGACTCAGCTTACGACTCTGATTTTCGATTTTCATCAGGTCGGAAGTGCTTTTACGACTCCGGCTCCGTCCCCTACGAAAACCAAGCTTCGTGCAGAACTATTTTTCCCTTAAACCGACCATTGACTGTTAGTTATTTTAGTTTCAAACATTAGTTGGAACTTTTATCCATAATTGGGAAGTTTCTTTGGTCGATTTAGTAAGAACTTTTCTTAATTACATTTCAGTGTTTTGTGTCACTAAAAGTCGTTCTATTTATTTATTATTTATTGAATTAAGAGATATGAATAAACCTTTTGTTCGCAAAGACGAAGGAAAAACAAAACAGACGCATGCCAATGTTATTCTCCAACGTCAGAAAACTTCAGGAAGTCAGCTCCACCTATGCAAAACTTTGTCAAAAATTTCATTTTACGTTCCTAAAACATATTTTAAAGTATAAAATCTGTTGGAGTGAGTGGTTACACAGTCAATGCTGTGTAACCACTCACTCCCGCAGACTGTTGACATGAGAGCAGAACGATTCGGGCAAACATTTCCAACTACGTTCATGCAACTGATTCTTCTACAAATTCTGCGTGGGTCTCTTTTTATGACTTTGACGGGTTCCCTTGCTGTCTATACTATATCTTGAACTGGGTCTCAATAAGGTTGACTGTTAGCCTTAAAAAGGCAAAAAAAAGTAGCCGATAGGCGTAAAAATTGACATGTTTTAACCGTTAGTCGTGGAAGATGTTAACCATGAAAAAAAAACTGCAACACATAGAAACTATTTGTTAAGCTGTAAAATGACCAAAATTTTAATCGTTAGCCGTTAAAGCCACTACGCCAATGTAAATTTCTCTTTAGGAAGCCCGGCTGAGAGCCAAATGTAAAATGGTTTGATAATAGTATCCGAAAGTAAATAACATCTCGAGAGTATTTGTAAAGTTTATTACGAGGCAATCATGTATCGCATATTTCTAAAAGCAGCGCTTGTCAAACAATGAAAATATTTAGGAAGCGAATTAAGAAGGGATGGCTTTTATCTTTGACCTGCAATTCTCTTTCTTATATTTTTAGTTTTTTAGATATGATTTCGGCAAAGTTACCAGGACTTCCGAATTTCGTTTTCTTTTTTGCAAGCTTACGCTTTAACAACTTTACGTAATACATGAGACGCGTGGTTGAGGTGGTTAAATACAGGTTCGACAAGGTTAACGAAGACTTAGTTTAAAGAAGGAACAAACCTTAAACATCATTTTTATTGAAAAGAGTTTTTCCACTTAACAACCCTTTACATCTTAACATCAGTGTTCACATTCTCCATACTATTCTCTAAACATTTCCTAGGGTTTTTGACAGAAAAGTAGAGATGGTAAGTTTTAAGCTCGGTGAAAAATTAAGAAAGATGTTTTTTCGTCTTGTCGTAATAGACCCCGCTCACCGAAGAGTCTTTGTGGCTCAGTGGTAGAGCATCGAAGCGCAAATCCGTAGGTCTAAGGTTCGATTCCTCATGGGGACTCAGAATTTTTCTTTGTCCCACGCTCGTGACAAGACGAAAAAACATCTTTCTTAATTTCCTAGGGTGTTTAAAGGATATTCTGATCATTTTCTTTAATCTCTTGGTTCATCAACTGAGTTGATAACGAAAATTGGCCTGACGTTGTGAGCGTTACGCCTTCGTCATTCGCTCTGACGAAGGGCTAACGCTCGAAACGTTAAAGAAAACTCTTTTTCACCTACTTGTCTTTTAACACTAAAAGCAGCGTATCAATTGTTGCGTAAAACAGGAGAGAGATCAGTTCTCTGTACTTTTCAAGGATACCTTTCAACCAAACTTAGAGATTCCTTTGGAAACCTCTGTTATTGGAAACGCAATATTTTTACCCAGCCGATTTGGAGACCCCACACAGATTTGACTCCCTTTGAACTTAGCTTTCTTGAGAGACTGTAGGGGGAATGATTTCGATCGTCGAACGAAAAATTATTTCACGGTCTCAATGCGTTCACATGAGCGTACACAGGCAAACAACGGGCAACTGAGTTCGCAAGTTCTAGACTGGTACGGGCGTTTCTTCTTCCTCGGGATCAACTTCAAAACTTGGAGGAGTCTCAGGAAATGTTGGTAAAATGACACCCTCCGGAGAATGTTTTACGGGACTATCCTTTTCAAGCCTTGTACAAGGCTGTTGGGGATCCTTTCCCTTTTCATCCATAATCAACTGTTTGGTTTGTGCCCCAACAAAATGTTCGCTTGCTTTTGTTTCATCTCCATCTTCGTTGCATGTTCTAAGTTTTTTCCTTGGCGGTTCTTTCACCTTTGTTTCGGTATCCTCCTTACAAACGTCCAAGAAAGAGTACTGGAGATCTAGGAAAGACTGCAACACAGTAATATTTAGATTTAGCCATCAGTGAGAAAAACGAGGGAACAAAAGAAACTGAAAAATTTAAGATATTGTGCCATTCACGAACAGCCGAGAGGTTAAGAATTCATTCGCAATTTTCAAACAAGGAACAAAGATGTTGATTGTATAATACCATCCTGCTGATTTTTGTTTTTAGCGATAAAATATGGTTGGTTAGCATTAACCGCAAAGATAGCGATATTAAATACATTTTCAGACGTATCTTGATATGCGATGTTGATCTACTGGTTCAGTAAGTTTTAAGTTTTGCTTTGTGCTACATGTACAAGGTTTTTATATTGAAACAAAAGAACATGGAAATCAAAATTGGCTAAAAAAATTCGAGTCTATGGCATAAGATAAATTAAACAACAGCATTTATGTGTCTAACAGTCTACAAATCAAAGATCGTCAACAAATAGGGCTATACTTATATGGAACCGCACTTAGCTGTAAATCTTTGGGCATTCTTTGGTCATATAGAAGAATGCTGAACTTTCGTGTGGTATGAGGTGCTGAATAGGCTAAAATGAGTGTAGCTGTAAATCATGATGAACTAGCTGAGTCTTCTTACTTTCGAGTAGAGTCCATATATTTGCGAAACTTCCTTCATCGTCAATGAGTCGTCAAGAAGCTCGTCTGAACGAACAAGTTCAGCCTGAAAAAAATTGGCAAAATGAATCGATCCATAGATGGGCCAATCAGTCGAAGAGTCAATCAGTCCGTTAGACAATCAATCAGTCAATCCGTCTTTAAATACAATTTGGTTTTATCAACTGAGTTGATAATGTAAGTTGGCCACCTTAAAGAGTTTCAAAGCTGACGTTTCGAGCGCCAATTGACATTATAAACTCAGTTAATAAAACCAAATTACACGTAATACCACCCCCCTCCCCCCCCCCCCACTGACCCAGCACCAAAGTTTCTATACTATCTTACCCCCTTACTTCATCTATCTTTTCATCTGTTTCTACTTATTCACTAATTTACTTATTTACCTGATGTGTGTTAGGGATGGCAAACTTCATTGCAAGGAATTTTTTCAATACGTTGACAGTCACTGCAGACGGACATCTGAGATAACGAGTCGGAAAGATCTGAGGAGGAAAAAGAAAGACATCATACAAAAACGTACTTTGCCGTTTGATGACAATAACTAGAAGACAATCGTTGTTTTGAACATAACTTGAATAAATACGGTCAAACATTGTCTCTCGTTTTTCAGTCAGTCAGTTAGTTTTGAAGAAGCTGCGTCACTGAATGTCTACGCTCACAAATGTAAGTAAAAGTTTCAAGGTCGTAAATTTTAATTCTTTTTAAAGATCACCATACTATATCATCCTCGTTCTTCTGTTCTATTGCCTTTATACTCAGGCAAACGATTCTTTTCTGGAGTTACGTATTACATTTAAACTGAAATTCTCTTTGTCCCAAGAAATGTCAGCTTAAGACTTCAAGGCCGCCGCCCGCGCTGTTTCGCTTTGTTTGCACCCCTTTGTTAATTTTCCTGAAATGTCGTAAGGTAGCTTCCTAGAATTCCACATACATCATCGTAAATCTTGCGGTATTTCGTATGCAACGAAAGAGTTCATGTTTGCGTGCGCTCTAAAGGGCGTGAGCTGTAAAGGCGCTGTGCAATGAAGCACTGTGTCCCCAATTGTGATCAAACTGATAGTCAAAGAATGGTACGTGAGAAAGTAAAAACAAACCTGGCGTTCATTCCAGATTTTTTGACGCCTGTTGAATAACAAAAGAGGAAATGATGAAAGTAAGTTATAATCAATAGCACACTCTTGAATTTGTAGCTTGAATTTACACTCTCATAATCAGAGATGGCGTTTTTTTTTTTTTATCTCCCATCATATCTTTATTTTTTCTTCTTTTTCTTTCTTTTATTTTACCAAAAGTTGGTAACGAAAACCGCAGTACTACTTGAAGTTTACGGTAGCAAATTTTGATCGCCCCTTCTCCGAGGGAGTAAACTAGCTTAATCAGGTGACTCTTTGTTGCTGTTAACCTCATTATTTTCCTGGGCTCTTTATCACTTTCACCAACGTTTTTAGACACAGCCGTAACAGAACTATGATCCATCAAACATTTTTGCTCGCACGTGATGGTCTAAACACAGCACGTGACCAAATATCCACATGCTGAAAGTGGGCGATATCCTAGAATATCACCCAAGCGATACTCCCAAACATTTTAAACCTAACGTCCACTACGATAAGTCTTCTTTTCAAATTTAATTCAAAACGAGAGAGAGTTTTGTGGTTGCCACAGAAGAGAAATCTTTTTTTTGTTCATTAAGTCGTAGCATAGAACACTCAAAAGAAAACAGCCCATGCTTCATACTTTAAGCTGTTAGTCAATATTTTTCACGCGCGTTTCAAAATTTTAGAAAGACAATAAACACACTAGCCTCTTTTCTGTTCCTCAAAGTTCACAGTTTTCCTCGAGCTTCGCTCTCGGAAAACTGTTCGCATCTTGGAACAGATAAATCCGCGAACAGATATCCGTATATATTTTCGCACTAAATAGAGGATGTTGTTTAAATATAGACACAAGAACATGATATAAACTGACCTGTAATATTCCAAAGTGATAAACATAGGATCTTCCATCTTCACCTCTGCGTTGTTCTTTGATTTCGTTTCACAATCAGTTGTCGCTGCCCCAGTTTCACCTGTCAAGATTGTATTGATTGAAAATAAAAGTTTATGAAAACATAAGAAATAAGAAGGTTCTAAGCATATACTTCGAGAATAAGGAGAGTATCGATGTTCAGCTCGTAAAAATTCTAAGTATCATGTTTCAACTGCCCTTGATGATTCGATTATTCTGGCGATATTGTGCTTATTACAATCAAAATCAAGATGTTGACAATTTAAATACTCTTACAATAAAGATATCAAGAGATTATTCTTAAATTTACATTTAAAAACAACATTGCCTCAACAGTTAAGGTGTGTGGACTCTGGAGGAGCCAGCTCCAGGGCCGAGTTGTTCAAAGCACGGTATTAGCAATCCGGGCGGATTAACTTGCCCTAGCAATGTACCGTTTGTTACAAATTAAATGTATCTAACGTAAGATTAATGTTAAACGAATTTCAACACATTTCTTCCTCTTACCTTCGTTTGTAGAATTTTCCTCTTCTATTTTGTCTTCGAATTTTGTACGGCGATTGAATTCGTCTGTAATATAACAAAATGGGATAAAAAACGATAAGATTTCTCTTACTAACTTTTTTACTGTCTCGTTACTTTTGATTAAGGAAATGCCTATCTAAAGTTAGACTGATTGCTTAAGCTCGCAGGTGTGGTATGTAGATGTGCTGATTTATCCCAAATTTTCCCGGGATGTGCTGACCAAGAACAAGATTTGATTTTCTTGCGAAATAATGAGAAGCGTGGGAAAACGGAAGCGACCAAGTTTCGATTGTTTCTAGATTTGCAGCTGATTGGTTGAGAGAATCATGGTGCGAGTTTCTGGACCAATCACATAGCGAAAGGAAGTAAAACCAATGATTGGTCCAGGAAACTCGCACCACTTTTTTAACCAATCAGAATCAAAACTAAAACCAATTGTGACTTGAGCACTAGACTCTTCTAGCACTTCAAACGGTTTGATTATCTTTGATATTTTCTCTAGTTCTGGCTGGCTGCTGTGTTTACTTCAGTTTGGTTTTACGCCACTCAATCATAAAGCGCTCAACAAATATTTCTCGATTAAACCGCTATGCAAAGACTTGTGCTCAGATTCCTCTCTCCCTGATCGATGGCGAAGGCCTGTCGCCGTCCATGAGAATTTACTGCCATTACAATATATATATCTTACTAGACGTTTTGGTTTGTGGTATTGCTGAATATTTTTACGTGGTTTTTATTTTGACTCCCCCTACGTACGGGCTGTAAAAATACGGTACAACTCGTCTGATAAGTTATTTATTACATAACTGCTTTTTTTTTTCAGCTGAGTCTTTCTGTTCGTTTCTTATAAGGCGGGAAAAGCAAAGTGGATAGAGAAGCGTAGAACGCGCAGCCGACTGGTTAAACAGCCTTTTTTTACATTACACAATAACCAACTGTCCAAATAACCGTACAATATCGCAGGATATTTGTACTCTATTCGCTCGTTATCTGTACCCTACTTTGTGAAGTTGGATAATAATTTATATAATAATCCTTCTTACCATATACTAATCCTGGAACAAGCTTGTTCACAATTTCCTGGAGCGGTCGGTCGGGTCTGCCATAGCATAGAAGACAGAGAAGGAGGGATCAAAACACTGTAATACCCTCTATCTCCAATTACATCTCGAGCTTTTATTTTTCGCGTACCCTAAATAGATCGTTTTGAAAGCCCAACCCTCGATATTTTGTACACCCCGCTATTTCGAGCAAAATTTGTGTTGTCAAGAGTTTTACAGCTGAACTACTACTACTATTACGGATCAGGGTGAGAAAAATTCAGGATTTGCTGAGGCATAGTTATTCTGAATTTGGACAACGCTTGCTGAGTTTCGCCGCTTTGAAATATATCCTATTAGACGTTTTGGTGTGTAGTGTCGCTAAGTATTTTTTACGAGTTGTACCGTATGTTGACGAGTCTGCAGGGCGAGTAAAAAATAGGGCACAACTCATAAAAATACTCAGCGATACTGCACACCAAAACGTCTAATAAGTTATTTGTTATTCAACTGCTTTTTTTCTGCGAAGTCTCTCTGTTCATTTCTCATAAGGCGGGAAAAGAAAAGCGGATAGAGAGGCGTAGCGCGTGCAGCCGAATGGTAAACAGGTTTTTTTACAGTACGAAATAACCAACTGTCCAAATAACCGTACAGTATCGCAGAATATTTGTATTCCATTCGCGCGTTATTTGTACTCTACTTTGTGCAGTTGGATAATAATGTACGGTTATTTGGAGAAATGAGCAGAAAGACTTAGAAGAAAAAAAAAGCAGTTGTATAATAAATAACTTATAAGAGGTTTTGCTTCGTGGTATCGCTGAGTATTTTTACTCGTTGTTTGTATTTTGAATCGCCCTAAGGGCTTGTCAAAATACGACACAACTCCTAAAAATTACTTAGCGATGCTACACACCCAAACGTCTGATAAGATAAATTTATAGCAGTCCTTTTTGATCACAACTCTTTATTTAACGTGTTTTATCGCATTGCTGAAAATTAACTACACAATTCATAATTTTTAATTTTTTTGTATGATAGATTGTTTATGCTGCAATTAAACAAGAATGAAAAAACGGACCGCAAAGGTGAAAGTCTACGAACGACCGAAGCGAGGACTTCCGTCGTTAAGTTCTTCTATATTTATCTGCTTGGACAGTCTTAGGGTAGTTTGGGAAAAATTCAAACAAAGCGTCTTCTACAGTTACTCACCTTATATGAAGCAGTGGTTTGGTTTTGTGGACCTCAACATCACAGACAGGACAGTGATACGATGTCTGGAGATATTTAACGATACAGCTACGACAAACTACAGAAAAAAAAGGTACAAAAATTAATACTTTGTCAGCTCTAACCGTGAAACTTACAAAGTAAACACAATATATTGTGGACTTATGGAACGTCTGTATGGATTGCATTACTTTAAACTTATTGAGAAATTTTAGAAAGAAATGAACGTATATTTTAGACGGCTAGATCTCACGAGAGAGTACATAAATAATTAAACGTAATATTCAAAATTCAGCTATAGGAGTTGAACAATTGCAACAAGCACCCCTTTACTTACAAACCTCAACCAGATGTTTGCACGGCTAATTTTTATTGGCTATCAAAGACATTCTATAATAACAACAAGAATCGACGATTAAAATAAATCAGTTTGTAAACAGTGTGAACTTACAAGAATGCAGGCACTCGATAATCGTTGTTGCGTCTACAAGGTACCCAGAACACAATACACACATCAAGTGAGGATTTAGTTCTCCAAGCGGCATCTTAAGCAAAGACATGTTGGCGATAACGATGGCAGCGACGATGCGTGATCTCTGAGCGCCACTGTCGTGTGTCTAGCGAGAAAACTTAAGACTTCCGGTCTACTGTCGTGCGTGTTCAGCAAAAAAGCGAAAGACTTCCTCTCCTACTCTCTCCGGTATGACAAAGGATGATGAAAACTGAAAACAGAAATGAATTCAAAATTGTCAGAGGACACAACTAAAATCACGCTATACGAGCAACCTATCAAAATGATAATTGAACGATCCCACAACTGTGTCCCGTATGCGTTATTTCTGATTTCTTCTTCCGTTGCCAACGGCTTCGAGTAAACCGTGATGAGTTTGAACTGGCTGCTAATATTTGTGATTTCGTCACCTATTTCAAGGTGATTTTGAGTCGCGGTTCCTTCAGAAGATTAGATTATGAACGTCGATCTTCAAACTTGAAAGTTTCAGAAGAACGTTGACGCAAAAAGGAGAAAATAGATAAAGGTTGTTTTTTTACTGTAACTAGAGAACTAGGGCAGTGACGTTCTGGAAACGCGAACAGCAACCGGAAGAAGAATAAAGCCAATTCTCGTGCTCTTCGACGTCAATGGATTGACTGTACAGTCGTCATTTTAATACTTAAAACCAAATTGTGCATACCACAAACGTACAGTGAGCATCAGGAATAATAAGTTTTAACTTCTGGCTTCCGTCCGCGCCTCAGAAACATTTGTAACTTTTAACTTACACGTAATATAATTTTTGACGTATTGTTCAACCACTTGCCATTAGTAAGGAAATGAGGTTGAGCTTGAGGATCGCTCACTGATTTGATTTCAACGTTAACATTGTAGCTGTTAATTTTTTCATTTTTGGCCAAGGATAATTTCATCGATTGCGAAATATTACGTTATGGGAACCGTTTTCTCAGCCTTCACATAATACAATTCCTCACATATCGTTGAAACACTTTTTATCAACCCCTCGCCTCCTAACATCAACATACATATTCTTTATACATTTCCTAAGGTGATAACTAGGAGAATTTGTTTCACAATCAAGAGCTTCTTAAGATGGTAATCATTTCCTTTATTCTCGTAACCTTAAAGTGTGATTCATGGGTGATATTGTACGGAGAAGTTAGATGTTAGTCACTCTAAGGCGTCAAAGAGTTCATGGAGAAGTACAGTTGCATCATGGCTTAAGGATTTCACTTTGAAGGTTAAGTTGTAACTGTTCTTATTTTCACCATTTGTTGCCTGAGGTACTTCATGGATCGTTTTTGGAATACTGTGAAAGAGAAAAAAACACCTGCCTCTTTGTTGAAAGACCCGACAAGTTTTTCGCTGTTCTTCAGCCCAACGAAATATATTTCTCTTAAAAAGGATGCAATGTGTTACGAGACTACTTCAAAAATCTAAATCTGCGGCAAATCGATTATGTACGCTCATTGCGAATGAAGACATTTTTTCTCAGTTTTTGGCGACCCTTTTTTTTTAACCCTTGTTACATGTTCAGTTCATGCCTAAGCATAATTTTCTGGTCTTCTCACGTTTTTAGTACACCTCTCAGTTAGTATGAGCGCCAGAATTGATCAATTTACCGGCCCGTATTTCACTGTGCAGTCCCTCTGTTTGAACCCAGAGTTGCGATGAATATTTTACTTTACGGTCCGTACTGTGGAATATCGTATTTTCGCTCGACGGATGTATGGTCCGCACTCTTCACGCTTGAACCGTACTTTTTACTGTGAGGACCTGGAATTCGATCAGTTAGAGGTTTACAATGCATAGAAAAGGTATAAGCAATTATGTCATTGAGAACGCTGAATATTCCAAAAGGCAGCAATGATATGACAGACGTATCATTTGGCGAAGACTCAAGTATACCTTGGACAACGTTGAAAATTACTTTCCTAAAGCTCAATGATAAAGATCTTTCCTAAGAGGAAAATAAATTTCAGAGATAGAAAATCAGAAAATCATATGACATTGCAACAAATTTAGCTTCAGACCAGCTTAATAATGTGTACTTATACCTTGACTAGCAACCGGTCTATTTTCTTTAAAGAAAAGGTAATCGCGTGCACCTGTAAAATCCGAGGGTTAACTACAGCCTCATCGAGTGTAGACTATCTATCTTAATTCGATTTTGACTAGCAATTCAGCCAGCAATGCAAAGTTAATAAATCACTCGGTTTTTAGATAAATGCTGAACCATACCGATATTGCCGTAACTTTTAAAGTATTTACTGCTAAGAAATTAATGCTCAGTATGTGTAGTCCGTCAAAATCGCCATCTTACCCAGCAGTTTGAGGAAAGCCCAAACGCTTACATGCAGATTGCCTGGATTCGCGCATGAAAAAAACTGCTCTTGCGATTTATTGCAAATGAAGCTCGGTTTCAGCAATTGCGCTGTCATTTACGAATCGACGAAAACTTTTTAGCCACGTAAAAATATGAGCGAAGTTCTAAGATAAGCTAAGAATTTCGCATTATTATGTGGCGATTGCTTATATGTTCTCGACAGCTGTATTGGAAATCTGTATTATGGTAAATCAAAGCTCAAAATAAGCTGGGGTGATTCATTGAATTCTACTGATTACCACGAGGAAAGCCTTTCTTCGGGGATCTCGACATTACTTTTACAACGATTTAATAAGTGAGTGAACCAAATTGTCTCCACACAAAACGGAGTATGTACAATCTATTTGAGGAGGTAAATTCTAAAGAAACGTTCTCAGAAGCAAATGATCGCGGAATAGAAGTTTGTATGTCATATTTCACGTTCCTGAAGGAGTTCAGATTCTCTGCTATTAAACTGGTGGTTGTTTATCACAATCACCAAGTGAATCGGCTAGCTGAAGTGGGAATTCAGAAAAGCCTAATTGAATCGAAAAGACCAAAAGAAGGTAAATAAATATGTGTCAAGCGCGCTATGTAAATTTATCACAAATTCGTCATTATTTAACACAAGATATGCGTAACTAGTCACGTTTTGTGACAAACTTAACCCTCAGTGCTTAGTAATCATTCGAAAGATATCTTAGTCGAAGCGATAACAAAACAAATTCTCTGAAAATTTTGCAAAATCTGCCGACTGTAGCAACATAGATGCATTACCTAACGAACAAGAACAAATCGAGTTTAAATGTGAGGATTTAAATGGCGAATTACCTCATAATTTTGGTGGTACTGCGACTCGCATATTCCGTCAAAAGAGTGGTTCACGTTGTCTATTATGCAAATTACTTAAACCACGTGACTCCTCACTAGGGCCAGTTCCCTCGATGGGTCTCAATGGAGTGATGACTTTATCGCCTAACGGCTAAAACGTTGACCAATTTACGGTCATCGTTTGATATCTTTCCATTGTTGTCACCAGAAAAATTTCCACAGGTAATTTCTTTTACTAATAAAGGTAAATAAGCCCGTGGCACTTGGTTACTTTCGGCACCCCGGGGGGGGGGGGGGGCGTTTATTCGAAACAGAGCGCTTTTTTCTTTTATGTGAAACAGCAGAATTTGCAAAAAAAAGCTTTGATTGTGGATCGGGAAGACTGGAAAACCGACTTGTTATCCCTGGATCCTTCCTGTCTAGAACACCTAGCCAAGCACTCGTCGCAAAATTTGAAGACGAGATCATCTATTGTAGGAACTGCGCATTCACGTGGACATAATAGTTGAGAGGCTGGAACGAAGGACCCCCTTCTCAATGGAACTTTGAGTGCGCAATTAAAGGCAGATGAACCAAGGTTGATGGCGGTGTAGATGTACTCTAACAGTGTTATCATCGGAACAGAACAAGGGTGCTTATTGGAATGTAGTGTGAGAGTGCTTACTCAATATGGGAACTCATTAGAATCGGGGCGCTTATTAACAAAAATAAATTCGAGGGGGGCGTTTACCAAAGAGGGGACGTTTATTCTAACGAAGGCGGTAACTCTAATCATTACGGTAACCATTAAATCCGAGCGAAAAAGAAATTCGGCCCGTAACTTATTGCATGGACCTCGAGCTCGTATAGTAAGAGGTATTTAAGTGGACCCATTCTTAACGCGAATTAAGTGTCTGAATAACTGAAGCTGGCCACTGGTGAAAATGGTTCCCGTGACAGGTCGGTAATGGCATATCCGTTCCAGGGCCGCTTATTAAACCAGTTAACAATACACATTTAGGGAAAGAAAAACACTGAAGTCTTCCTTCGGATTGGCCGTTGTGTTTATGCATGCTCGAAGGACATACTGCATGTGATCGAAACAGTCGAACCATTTACCATCTAGCAGCTTCAACCCATGTAAGGTCGTGCAGAACCAGAATTAAATCACTAGTCGAAAATGAGTAACTTGTTCCAAAACCTCAGACTTAGAAAATTTGACTTCCATGTAAGTTAAACATTTCCTAAAACATTCTACAGCTTTAGAAAGCGGATTAAAATTTAGTTTCAGCTGGATTTTCATTACTGGACCAGAAAAGCAAGTCCGGACAATCGAAAATCCGGATAATCGAGGTCTGGATAATCGATGTTTGACTGTGCTTTGATTACACATTTACAGTCGACAAAAATGGTGTTACATAGAGTTTGTTTCTACCATTCTTTCGCCGATTAACGCAAAATGATTTATCTTGACACTACCTCTTAGACGAACAAACCAAAGACGCAAACATGGTCTATTAAGATTGAAGGACACAACTGTCTGTTCACCTTAATTTTATTTTTCTCTGACGAAAACTACAAAAAAGAAATGTTCTCTATTAGGTTCAGCGGTAAAAAAAATGACCCGGCAAAAAATTAGGGTCTATGTATTCGAAACATCATCTTTTTCATCAGTCACTGTGGCTAAAACGTGTAGCGAAATCTCTTCAGTTGCACTCCTTAAAAAAGCAGCGCTAGACGTGTAAACTTTCCTTAACAAATACGCAATTGAAGTAGATACATCTAATATAATCATAAAAATAACGTCTTTGTTTACTATGTCTTCACAGGGCTTAGGAATGAACATCAGTTATTAGCAGTCTTCTCTACACTTTTACAAGCATCTTTCAATTTTCCAACCAGATCCTACCAGGACAAAAATAAAATTTGAAAGTCATAATCACATACAAGGGTATCTAAAGACGAAAAGGGGTATATTTTTAAATAAACTGTGGTGTTGCATCGGCGGGGGGTATCATAATATAATTTGGTTTTATAAACTGAGTTGATAGTGTAAATTGGCCTCCGTAAAGAGTTTCTGAAGCTGAGGTTTCGAGTGTTAGCCATTCGTCAGAGCGAATAATACAAAGTTAACGCTCCAAACTTTAGCTTTAAAAACTCTGTACATTATCAACTCAGTTAATAAAACCAAATGATGTGAAGAAGAGATTTCTATGCATCTACACACATTCTACAGTGATCGGATTCAAGGTTTGTTTATAAAACTTTAAATAACTAAACATTCGTCAACCTGTAATTGCTCCATTGTGCACGAAAATTGTACATCTTCTCCCTTGGTCTTCCCAGCTTCCTGCAACGAGAAAGAGATGAGCTAACTTCTCATTATGATATAAGGGAATTTCAAGGAATGATTGCGAGATAAAATAATAATTTAAGAGGAAACTATTATGACAATGATGTGTCAATAGCAAAACAAATTTGGCGTAAAACCCAAGGAGACACGGTCACGTAATGGTTAGCGCACTGGAATATGGGTTGAGGGGTCTGGGTTCTAGACCTGGCCAGGTCATTGTGTTGTGTTCTTGGGCAAATCACTTTTCCTTCACAACCCCTCTCTCCTTGACCCAACAGTATAAATGGGTACTGGCAAATTGTCTGAGAAGCTTGATGAAATGCTGGGAGGTATCCCATCCAAAAGGGGGAAGTGGTGATACTTCTAGTCACTTCATGCTAAAGAAACCATGGTACACTCCAGCTGCGTGGGCATTAGGCTTGACCACAGACTTTACCTTTTACCTTACATAACACTCTGCCATTTTTTAATGTGGCCCAAAAGTCACTTCTTTATGTAAGAGTGAAGCCTTTGATGTGAAAATGATATTTCATTCTTGAGCAAATTATTAGCTGTTTTGGAGGTCGGTCCATATATTCTAAAGTTTATTGAGATTGGTCAGAAAACAACTGACCTGGAAGAATCAAACAAGCTTGTTCAGAGTTATCTGAGTTTCATAATAAATCTCAAGAATTAGACATCATAGCGGGTAATTAAAGCAAGAATCTGACATACCGGTACATTTAGAAACCAAATAATGACTACCAGGGATTGTAGAAGTTTAAGTGACTGAACATAGAAACTAGAATTGAAATGAAGAAATTCAACAAACTGTACTTGTACTGTACCTCAGTTTTAAGTGTAATGAGATATGTGGGTTTGTTTACTTTCTCCATCTGATTATTCTGATAAAAGACAGAAATATAAGAAATAATTTCAAGAAAAATTAGATGTTTGTTGTCCACATAGTGACACAGTGCAAGGCATCCAAATTGTATTAAGAAATTTTTTCTGAACTTCTTTGCATTTATTCAACTTTTTGTACCAAAGGAGCTGAGTTTTTAAATCAAAGTGGGTAAGTTCCTAGAGAGACTGTTGTGCTACATAAGTGGAGGATATTACAGAAATTATTTGGTTTCATCAACTGAATTGATAATAAATGCAAAGTGGTCACTGCAGCAAGTTTCAAAGCTGACATTTCAAGCAATAGCCCTTCAACAGATGGAATGAAGAAGGGCTAATGCTTAGAACTTCAGCATTAGAAATTCTATTCAGTGGGTGATAAAACCAAACCAGTTTACCTTAATGTAATAATCTAGTCTCCAATCCACATCCACAACATGAGGAAATGAACCTCCTGTTCTAAAATTAGAAGCACAGCAGAAAATCCTCTCAATCAACCAACAATCAATCATCAAGAATCTAGTAACTTGAAAGTCTACAATCCATTGAAAATTCTTTTTTTTTATAACATAGCACATGTTCTTGCCCTATATATGTCCTATAATGAGCCACTATGAACAAAAGCTTTTCATACATAGTTATCAGTTAACTAGATCAAATGTTCTCACTCAAACCAAAGTATAAAATGTGGCCTATTTTTGACCAGCCAATAGGGACATTTCTTTACTTTTTTTTTTGTGCAGTGAGAATTTTACACTCTATCACAATAAAAGGCTTCTTTCTGCAGATCCTTGTTGTCACTCTGTTATGAAAGAATTTGCTCATGCTTTTAGCTGTGCATATATCGAGTCATGGATGCACTTGGGAAGTTTGGAGAGCACTCAAAAAGCTAGAGTTACTCTTGGCTGCACCTCGAGCTACTCTTACGCATTTTTCATGCTCTCCAAAGTTCCTGCACGCATCCATAACTTGATATACGCACATTAAGCATGAACAAATTCTTAATTATGCTCCAGGCTTAGATCACTTGTTAATTGGTAGCATGAAATTTATTTAACCCTTTAATTCCAATGAGGGACCAAGACAGAATTTCTCCTTACAATATCTAGCAGACAAGGAATGAGAATAAAGAAAAAATAACCATGAGGGGACTATTAGTTGATCCAATACAAAATTCTCCAAACTAACATCATAAGAACTGTATAGCAGACACTCATGAGAATTACAAACAAGATATTATGAGTGAATAAAGGAAATTAATTACCTGGCAAGCAGTGCTTCCAAATTAGGTTTATAATCCTACAAAGTTCAAATAAAGACAAGAGAAAAAGTAACAGTAAGTTACAGGATGACAATTTTCTCCTCAATATGATCAACAGATGTGTCTACACTTGATATGATTCAACTGCTATGAAGCTGTATTGTACTTTGTAAGGTAACCTATACCCATGTATATTAATCCTTTAACTCCCAAGATCTAATTGTTAATTCTCCCCTCCAGCTGCTACACATTTCCTTGTAAATATGTAATGAGGATTTGGTATTACATCAAGGAAACAAATTCTATCTGATAGGTTTGAGTATTCTCATTACCTGTTTGCAGAAAAGTGTATAGATATTACAGGAAGAAGTTAGATGTTAATCATTTTTGGGGATTAAAGGGTTTAAATGCTTCAACACCCAAGAGGTGACTAGCATCTAGTTTCTCCTTACAATATCACCTCTGAATCAAATGTAAATGTCATGAGAATAAAGGAAATGATCATCAACAAAAGAAGCTCTTGATTGTTCAATAATTTCTCCTTGTCAGCATCATAAAAAATATTTACAGAATAGTAAGGAGAATATGCATACCAATTTTAGGGTGTAGAGGGCTACATGTATTTAAAGTTTTTGACCACTGAGCCTAAAATTCACTGTTTTTTCACATTCACTGTTTTTCCCAGGTGATGAAAAAATTTCAGCATGGTTCTTTAATTTTTTCAGAGAACAACTACTGCAGTTATGCATCTCAGAAGTGGTTTTCTATATTGCTTCTTCTTAAATTGAACAGTAGCCTGCATGTACATTCTTAGCAGTTTGAGTTGGTGCATAAAATTAACCTTTAAACTCCCAAAATCTGATCCTTAATTCTCCCCTCTATCTGCGACGCATTTACTTGTAAATTGGTTACGAGAATTTGGTGTTAGATCAAGTTAACAACTTCTACTTCATAAGTTTCAGTATTCTCATTACCTGTTTGCTGGATAATGTAAGGATGTTATAGGGAGAAGTTTCATGTTGATCACTTCTGGGAGTTTAGAGGTTAATAGTTGAACAAACTTAAACAAGGGCAAATCCAGGATTACACATAAGTAAACCTATAAGCTGCGAGTGACCTTCGATGGGTTTAATCACAAATGATTTTTGTTAAAAAATACAATTTCAGTCAATAATGATATGCCTTTGTAAGTAAAGCTGAGCCTCAAAATTAAGAGAAAGATTACAAGTAAGAAAAAGAGTCTTGAATAATTTCTACCAATTTCACAGGTTTTGTAGTCTTATTTTAAATATTTATTTTAACTTTTCATCAAAATATCCAACTAACTGGACTATTTGAAAAGGCTGCAAGAAACAAAAAACCTCACAAACAACAAACACCAAAAGGTCCAAAAGGACTAAAAGACTAAAGACTAGACTAAAGACTAAAAAACCCATCATCCTTGCCTGAAATTTCTCATTTTCAGCATATTTTTTTTATCTACAGTAAGGAAGAAGGCAGTTGACCAAAAGCTTTAAGTCTTGTACAAATCATTTATTTGTAATCTCCACTAATAAATTATTGTTAAAGTGAAGCATGGTTCTATTGTTTCTATTTTGTTACATACCAGAAAGTTTTTTGTAAAATACTCTATTCTTTCAGTGCCCCATTTGCAGTCCTCCAACACAGAGCTGCAACACAAATAAGTAGCTTTTTAAGTAATATTCTTTTGACCCTTTAAACAAAATATTGATGTCAGAAAATAAAAGAACTCTTTTGATTGAGTTTTTAAATCTCCTCATGTAATTTCAATTATTCACACATCATAAATACAATAATTGATAATCTTAGTACGAAGATTAAAAAATCTTCAGAGTACTTCCTAATTGTACCAGATTATCCCTCATTTACATATAAAATTTATTTTAGTGACGGAAAAATTTGAAAATTGTTAACCATCCACCCCTCTTCTCCAATAAAGGGGGTATGTTTCAAAGGAAACTGTAGTGCTTGCTTAGTAGGGTATAATTTGGTTTTATCAACTGAGTTGATATTGAGAATTGGCCTCCATTTAAAGTTTCTGAAGCTGATATTTTGAGCATTATTACTTTGTTGGAGTCAATGATGAAGGGCTAACACTCCCTTCTCTCTATGCATAGCCTTTCATCTAACTACATGATGGGTAATTATGTTTGAAAAAGTTCATGTTAACCTTATAGAGGATGAATCACAATCCATCTTGATAGCCTCCAATATCATTGTCACTAGGCCAGCATATGCTTGCTTAAGAGTTGCTGAATCAACAGTGGAAATGTCTTCATCACCTGCAGAAAGAAAACAAGATCCCTTGTTGTTATTACACACAGGTAGATAAGCCTCATTAACACAGTCACTGATACCAATGCAACCTTGTGATATGAATAAAGGGGGTAAATTTCTAAAGAAACTGTGGTGCTGCGTTGGTGGGAGAGTACAACAGGGTAATTTAGTATTATCAATTGAGTTGATAACATAAATTGGCCACCATAAAGAGTTTCAAAGTTGACATTTCAAATGTTAGCCCTCTGTTAGAGCAAAGTGATATGCCAAACTGTTTCAGTCTTTTCAGGATAAGTATTGAAATTAAGATTTTCATTTGATTTCTCTTTCCAAAATGCAAATCAGTATGGGATAGGTGGGGCACTGACCAACATTTCCCCACCCTCATAAGAATTTGAGATTTCAACATCATTTCTGACAGAGTGCTTCTCAGAGTTAGGAAAAAAAACCCAACAGAAAATGGACTTTGTTGGTAAATCTGAAGATTTTACGCCATTTTCAACCAGTCATTAATTCAAAACGAGGTATATCAACAGCTGTGAATAATATCTTTAAAATACACCGAACTTCATAATCCCCAACCCACCCCCTGCTGGCAATCTATCACCTGCCTTGCGGTCACGATCACAAGACCATCTCTAGGCTGAACTTTACGATTAGGAAAATAAAACAAGGTAGTGACTGACTTTGTAAAACTTACTTGAACTGATCGTTAAACTTACTTTTGAGGGCATCTTCGTTCTTTTTCGTTACTAAAATATCCAAGGTAATGTGAACCAGATTTCGAAAACTCCGATCACCCACACGAGACGAATCTCCACAAAGATTGAGCCCTTCGATTGCTACGCTGCTCAACTCCATAATTATGTTCCCTCTTCAACTCTTCAGAATACCAGCTACATATATATTTTTTCCTCCGCAGAAAACGCAGTGTTTTGATTTCCTTGCAGAGACTTTCAGAACTCGAGTAACAGTTGGTTTATTCCGCTGACCATGTTGAATGACTGGGCTTGGATGGGCTTATTTGAAGTACCGGACCATGCTTACAAATCGTCTCAGCTAGCAGCCAGTTTGGATTATTTTGTCTTAATTATGGCCTTGTTCTTGCGGAACCCCAGACTCCTTACGAACCAGCGTTTCTGTCTACAGTTGCAGCAGGTGAGACACTGAATTGAAGCAGCCATGATTGTAAGTTGTACTGTACAGGTGTGCTTTTCTTACGTAATACACAGTTAGGCCAGCGGAAATGACAACTGCACTAAAAATGTAGCTGTTCCATCGGTCTCTTTGATTTAGCTCCCAAGACCTGACAGTAAAAAGGTTCTCGAAAGTGATATGAGTTGTTCGAAACTTATTAAATCTTACAATTTAGCTCCTATACCCTCCTCCCCTAAGGTGACCTTATTTACCTTTTAGATTTTTTTGGACATGGGTGGGAGATTTACCCTATCGGATTCTCAGAATATTGAGCAAATCTGTCAAATTTAGGTTTTATTAGAAGTAATCTCGATAGTTTTTAAAATACCAGATAATTACTGCATGATCTTGCTTTATGATCAGATCAAGTGTTAATTCAAACACAACTTTATTTTTTTCATTAGCAGGCCACAGGCATTGATATCACCTTTGACTATTTAAAAAATGGGCTAATTCTAGCTCACTGTGAGCCAGGTGGCTTTTCTTTTTCAAGTGTACAATTACATCCCCATGTATCAGATGCATGTTGTCACAGTAATTCATCATGTCCTGAAGTTTGTCGCACAATCTCCCGCTCCCTACCCCTACCTGCCCTTTTAAAATAACTTTTTTAAAGGGAAGAAATTAAATCTAAGAATGGCTGTGATTGTGAATGGCTCAGTGTCCTTCCCAATGTCAAAAGGATACAGCCAGAAGAGGAGTTAATCATGTGACTTTCTTTCTCTTGAATTAGCAACATGGCTGGTGTACAACTTGATCTTGCTGATTCATTGTAAATACATGCAACTGCATCACTGGTCTGTTAACATTTTATGATGGAATCATTTAAGTGCATACAGTTATAACAGGTGCATCACTGACAGTGGCTTCACTTTCCAACCATTGTTACAGGTTGGATTTGACCAGGCATGATGTGATTGCATAAATTTATATGAATCCATTAGATAAAGTTGTCCTGCCAATACTACTCCTCCACTCTAAATGATTTCAGAAAAATAAAATTTAATCACAAAAATTACTGAAAATGTGATTTAAAAAAAGTTAATCCTTTATTATCCAATGAAGGTTTTTCACTACTGTAATGCAACAGTGATAGCTGCGAAGGAGCCATTCCAAGTGGAACTTGTTGAAGGGAAGAAGTATTCTTGGTGCAAGTGTGGACTAAGTAAAAAACAGGTAACTTCATATGCTTATAAGGATGAGCTCACAGTAAATTGGCCAGTGTAAAGAATTTTAAAGCTGACGCTCGAAACTGCACCTTCAAAACTATTTATGGTGGCCAATTTACGTTATCAACTCAGTTGATAATACTTAACAACCCCTTTTTACTCTCCCACTGACACAGCACCACAGTGTCTTTGGAAACTTACCCCCTTTATTCATTTGAGCTCACAGTAGATTATTATAACCTGAAAGAAACACTGTTTTGTTGATATTGGGATGTGATTTTCTAACTAAGGATTGACGTGAAAAGAGTTACTTACTGTGGCTGACAATTTGACAGCCTCAGGGGAAGTTTTCATCAAAATAAGATTGTAAGTCATGACTGGACAATGGCACTATATGATCAAAGAATTTCTGTGTAGAATTACCAAAAGTAACACCTATGTTGTCTTCTGGAATGTATTGTAATAACCCTACATATTGAATTTGGGGTATTCTAAAAGAGGTATCTCACTTTTGCGTGTGACTTTAAAGGGTGCATTATGAAGGGAAACCCAAAGAAATACTCTAAGTTATTGTTTGAGGGTGGAAAGCCTTTCAGACCTTTTCTGTAACAGAGCAGTTCGAATAGATGGATGAAGCAATTTTTGGAGGAGGGGCTATTGCAAGACAAGACTAAATAATTGCTGCAAAAGATCTTATAAAAATTATTAAAAGATTGTGGAAAGCTTTCGTCCAAAGGAAAAGTTAAAATGGTTAAAATGAGTCGCCAATGTACATTTATCGCTAAATGGAAGTGAAAGATGCAGGGAGGAGAGGACTTCAGAGCCAGTTGAAGATCTGCTTGGCCATTTATTTTAAAAAAAAATGAAAAAAAAAAGAAAGCTTTTTTTCAAGTTCTCGTATTCCTTGCAGCCATTCTGTGATGGAAGGCATAAAGTAACCCAAATCAAGCCAGTCCGGTTTGTGGCAGAAGTAACCAGCTCTGAGATCTTCCTGTGCGGATGCAAGCAGACAGGTTCGCCACCATTTTGTGACGGAACTCATGCCACAGAAAAAGTCCAGTGTGCAGATTTATGACAGTAACTGTTTTAAACAGTTACTTTTTATGGAGACACGTAGTCACTTGCGGTCAAACTTTGAAAAAATAAGGGAGAACAAACAATTAATTTCAATTGTTCCGCGGGTCTGTTCCGTCGCAGATCAAAGATGACTTTAGAATGTTTTAACAACAAATAAAGTGTCATACGAGCAGTTGGTGATGTGAGTAATTTTTCCGTGCAGAAATGCAAATTCAAGAAAGGGTAATGCCCCTCCTTTTCTCCTCAGAATCTTGAACTCGCTAACTTTCGCGTCACGAGGTCAATGTTACACGCTTTCATTCTCCAAAAACAATGACAGGTTGATAAGCGGTTAGAATTGGTCTGAATTATGTGCTTGAATGAGGTTCGACTGGAATACTTTACTTCGAAAGATCCCTACGGGCCTTGATTTCCCAGGCCCCATCGAATAATTCTCAAATGGTAAAACGTTGTGCCTTAAGGCTTGAATTTGTTCTTTTTTTCTTAGTTAGTACCTTGTTTAATGACTTCTCTGTGTGACTCTACATTAAATACACGAAGAAGCGAAAGGAAATTGAAAAATCCTTTAGTGACCTAGTTTAATTTATCGATTTTTTCGTTCTATTTATAAATTCATTAACTGTCGAGTCGTTCAATAAGGACTCCATACAGCTCAATACCAGATAAATAAATACTATGTCTCCCTGAAGAGTTCTTGCTCGTCTGAAAAATCCTGAAATACCGAAAAGCTCCAAACTCCCCATCGACACACCAGGTTGCGGTGTAATATGGGTAAGGCTCCTTAAGCCCGCGATCATTCTCGTGTTTCTTTAACAGTTTCCAAGTACGTCCGTCCAACGACCCTTCAAGCCGCCAATTGCGAATGATTGACATACCGTTGTCTCGCCCATGTCTGAGAGTGTAATGTGTGAGATAAAGAGCATATTTCTCGCTCAAGTCAACACACCACCACGATTTTTCCTCGTCTTTGGTGCCGCTTAATGATCCGCCTCTCCGAATATCTAGCAGATCACTTGCCGAGCCTTGTTCGTCAGAAGATCGCGTGGCGATTATTCTCGTCGGAAAGGCGTTTGAGCTACTAGGATTCACCCATGATGAGGTACCAAAATTTGTTCCTAGCGCATAGATGACTCCATGTCTATCAAAATCCTTCCTGTAGTTCAAAACACCTAGGTTAAAAAAGGACAGAAAATATCATGGATGTGAATATTCTTCTCGTAAAACTCTACAAGACAGATGAGATTCTAATTCATCGGGATTTGTTTATTGGTACATCAATCGATCGGTAATCAGTCAGATTATTCTTGTTCTAGAGCGGTATATTTTGCCGCTCTGAGGATTGCTCTTCCCACGGCTTTAAACGCGGGAAAACGCGAGTGACCAAGCTCTTCCAAGGGCTTTAAGCGCGGGAAAACGCGAGTGACCAAGCTGCGATTGGATTTTGTTTAATTTGATTGGTCGATGGGGTGGCGTGAGTTTCTAGACCAATCACAGTGCACACTGATGCAATGCAGTTACCATACTTACGTCCTGGCATGCTCCTTAGTCTTGCGATTTCTTCCCTCAACGCTTCACAATGACAACGATCCAAGAAGTCCTTACGAAGTCGCGCAAAGTCTTCTTCCTTTTGTTTTTCTTTCTCACCAAGTTCAACCTTCAGTTTCGCCAGTTCTCTCAGGGCATCTGTCTTTCCTTTAGCCTCTGCCGCCATGTCTTCCTTGGCCTCTTTAAGCTTCTTTTTCTCGCGAGCTAAGTTTTTCTTCACCTTGACGAACTCATCTTCGATTTTTTCAAAATTTGATTTTTCTTTTTTCAGTTGGGCGGAGATCTTTTGAACCTCTGATTTTTGTTTTTTCAAAAGCTCGTTTAGTTCTTCATTTTTCCCTTGCAAAACTTTCATCTCAGCAATTTGTTGTTCGTTCACTTCACACAACATCTTTTGTAACTCTTTCTCAAAGTCCCTCGTCAAGTTTTCATGTTCTTCTCTCATAACTTGTATTTCCCTTTGTAGTCTTTTTCTCCTTTGTGTGCTCAGAGCGAAGATCTTCAATATTTTTGTTTAATATCTTAATTTCTTCTTCAAACTTGGCTTTCTTTCCTTTGATGAAGTCTCTCTCAGTTCGTAATAAGGTACATTCTTCTTCTAATGCATCACAACGTGAACATTGATTATCCTCTACGCAAAAAAGAAAACAAGTAAAAATAAATGAGCAAACCAAAAAGAATAATTGATGGTCTCTACCCTGCTTGACTGGACTCTGTATATTCCGATCCAATCTACACAGTTATGATACTTATGCTAGACAGTCTTGTTAGTGGTGATGATGCATAGTCCTCCTCTAATTAAAGCCATTCGGAAAGAAGTAGATTATAAGCACTTGTGCAAAACGAGTGGATATAAACCTCTGTAGTTAGGGAAACACCCAAAGACGCCAGTTCTGTTTAAAACTTATTGTGAATCAAATACCAGTAAATTCATATTCCCCTTTCCTCCCCTCAAGCGGTTTCGTAAACCCTAAAAGACGAGCACGAACTACGAGCGACTCGTGACGAGCACGAACGACGAGCGACCTGTGACGAGCACGAACTGCGAGCGACCCGTGACGAGGAAGAACAACGAGCGACCCGTGACGAGCACGAGCTACGAGCGATTCGTAACGAGCACGAAGCGCAAAAGACTGAATATGGTGATAACAACGACTCGAAAGACTCAAAAAGGTTAAAAAAAAAAAAAAAAAGCTGGCGTAAAAAACCTGCCGCGTTTGTTCACAATTATTAAAATAAAATATAATCCGCAATGACAGATATACTTTACTAACTTACCTTCAGAGTCATCCTGCTTCATTTCTCTGGGAGACGTCGCTCGGTCGTGAAAACTGGCACTTCTTTTCCTTTCCAAACTTTCGAGGGTGTCCTCGAGTTGTCTCTCAAGCTCTTCATATTTTTGTTTCAAATCTTCGCGTTCTTTTGTTACATTAGCCAAGTCTTTCCTTGCCTCATCTAGCAGTTCTGTTGAGATGGCTCTGTTTTTGCGAAATGCGAGCTTCATCTCCTCGTCTGCATTTCCAATAAGATGAAAGTTTGGCTCGTGCCCGTTGTAGATTTTGAGCCCCACTTGCATCGACATAAGACTGGTCATATCAGGAGAGTTGCTTTGATTTAAAGTATTATTTTGGTAGCCTGACAGTTTTTTCGCAAGTTCTTTATTTTCCTCGGAGGCCTTTTCAAAGTTTTCCCTAAGGTTTCTCAAATCATCGTCCAGCTTATCACACATTTTTCTTAAACGATCTGTTTCCTCAACGAAAACTCCTTTAGCGGACAATTCTTCCTCCGTGGTTTTGATTTTATTCTCTAGTTCTTTAACTTGTGCTTGCAAAATTCTCTGGTCGTCGTTACTTCTCACCATGAGCGTTTCGTGTATGCTCTTTAGCTCCTTGAGTTCTTTCTGCGTTTTCCTGTGATTTTGTTGCTCGTTTTCTAAACCTGTCCTCATCAGACGAACTTCTTCACGTAACCTTGCACTGTGTGTTCTTGCGCGGTTAAGCTCTGTCTTTATTTCCTCCATTTCTAGAAAAGAGAAAGCCATTTAGTAACATTTTTGGTACCCTTCGGTGTTTTTATTTTGTAATCATTCTATTTTTTTTTGTTCAATTATAACGGTTCTCCTCCATTTCTTAACGTTCATTGGTGCAAAAAAAATTTGGAGTGATCTGGGTCTGAGTTCCACTGAATATTTTTATATTCGGACGATGGGCTCAAGTTGTTCGAGCATTTGTTGCCCAGCTCTATTCAACTGTCATGCTCTATTTTGGTAATCAGTGGGGAGTATCATGTCGGCAATTAACCTCAAGTACCGGATGAAACATCACTTCAGCCGCTAAAATAGCCTCATCTTATAAATAGAATTTGTTATGTATTTTGCTTGTTTGTTAATTAATCCTGTAGGACTTTGCTGGGCCTTGCTATGAATGATTAAAGAGTTAAGCGATTATAGATAAGAATGATTCCACACAAGTAATGCCTTAAAATCACTGCGTGTTTCCAACCGGGAAAACTTTACATATTTATGTCTTTATTTTTCAATTAATTTCCGATTCCTGTTTTTAAGGAATAAGTATGAGGATCGATCGAGAAAAAAGTCAGTTGGAAATTCCGGTTCCAAAAATAAAATCCGCATGCCTATTGTCGATATAGATTAAAAAAGTTTTTTTTTTTAACGTAAACTTATCATGACCTTTCGAGGCTCACCCACCACTCCTTCACCCGTCTACATCACCCCTCACCCCTCTCCTCCCCAAGTATTTCTTCTACAATGTCATTACTTCCATTATTGGGTGACTCACCAGCTTCTTTGACCAAAGGAGTAGCTAAAAATGGCTGGATTTCTTGTAATGCTGTCACAAACTCATCAAAAGCAGCTGGTCCTCTCCTGGGTAGGATCTCTAACAGTTTGTCTGTTCTGTCCTCTCGTGTGGCCTTCACCTTCACTTCCTGTTCGTCTGTGACGTCCAATACGTTTACCAAATAAGGTAGAAGCTTAACTGGTTCCAGGTCTCTCCTTAGCGCCGACCAGTGGCGACGCAAGATGTCTCGATGCCTTTCATTCATGTTGTTTTAGGTTCAACACCCGTTTCTATCTCAGAAGCGTCGTAAATTTCTCTGCAAAGTGCAACTTGCCAACAACGCTAACCTTGTCATGAGAAACCTGCGGGTTTAAATGCATTTTAGCTTTCAGAAATTGATGACAGACCCATTAGGTTTGGTTTTCGTTGACCTTCTCTCACACGAATTTCTTCCGCTTTCATGTGCTATGGCATGCCACTGTAGATAACATAAGCCATGTCATTAAAACATAAGTTCTTCATATCAAATTTTTTGACATGGATTTGCAAAAACTAGTAGAAATATATGGCAATGAAGAATTTTTTACCCGATTATCACTTCAAAGAAGCTTTGAGTTTTCATTGAAAAAAGGAATTTTCAACTATTCTGCAAGTTTCTGTGGCCGGAAGGGACTATGCATAAAATTTGCAAATGAATAACTTTTCTGGCCTCTCAATTGAATAGCTTTACAATAGATGTTCTGTTCAGGTGGTCACATTCAAAGAGGTATTGTTAACTCCAGTACACCTTAGTGTAAAGAAAAGATTATTCAGCTCATTAATTAATGCTTGTACTCTCGATTTTAGAAGTCGGCAAGTTTTGGTAGATAAAATGTCACCTTTCTTCTGAGACAGTCTTCAGGCCATTAAGAATAACAAGCATCTCAGTTTTGTGAGAAAAAGAGTGTTATTCTACGCAAAAGTGATATCCGCTAATCTTTCTGAACACTCTCAAATTGTTAGTTGCGCTCAGAAGAACGTTGTTATGGTGCAAATTTAGATCCTATTTTACTAAGGCGTTGTTAATTTTACTTCAAGCTCTTCACTACGTACAACCTAAAGTACTTTGCGCGTGTTGTGTGTTAGTGCGATGCTAAGTGAACCATTTACTAAATATGCAGTGTTCATATTAGCGAATATCGTCCAAATAGTCCCACTGACAAGAGTTATTGTATATTGTATATCTTTGATAAGTGTAAACAAGGTTGTTAAAACTCGCCATGAAGTGATTAAATATTTAACTGGCGTGAATTAGCGGGATGAAATGGCACTTTTTGTCAAATGTTAGGAGATGGACTCTGTACAAAACGCATCTTGTAGCTGTGCAAGAGGTCAAACTGAATGATATTATAACACAAGGCTTAGGAGAAATATGTTCTTCACGTAGCAATTGAGCATAACGTTTACGTTGGATTTATTGTCAGAGGTTCAACAAAGTGAAAAAAGCACACGAGCTCAAGATGGATCGGTTGAAAACCTACCTCGTACTGATGCCTTCAGCCAAAAGTCGAAGAATATTCCACTTCAAAGCAAGTCAGACAAGTGCAAACTTTTCTACCTCAGATGCGCAGTCAGCTGTATTATCAGTGCTGGAATCTGTGACACTTTTTTCAAGTTCCCGTAATATTTTTAAAGCAACATAACTTTAAGTTAAGTTGAGGACCTTCTGTCAATCAGTGAAATAGTAATAATCAATTTCATCAGAACATGGCAAATGACTCGCCACAATTCTCCATCAGAGATATTCAGAAATAGTTTTTATACAGCGTTAGCTTCAAGTGTGTTTGATTGCAGTGACGTAATCTGCCGATTTTACCGACCAATCAAACACTTGATTGCCTTAGCAACCTGTTGCTATGGCCGCAATTTTCTTATTGGCATACTGATTAAGATGTTGTCACAAGATAAAAAGCTTCCCGCAATTTGCCTCGGAATTAGGCGACGAATTGTACTGAAGCGTTAAAAATTATTCTTTCTTCTTAATGCCACTAATCTCGTACCAAATTGCTTACATTTTCATGTTATGGAATTTCATGTTATAACTGGCTATATCCCGAGTGGATTGTTCGGTTACTTTACCAGTCTCGTGAAATGTCTCTTGGACAAGGAAAATTTGTTGTAAAAGAGACAAGAAGTCTCCATCAGTCCTTCAAGAACGAACGAAGAAGACAACTTCTGATTCTCAAGACGACCATGATTTGCTCTAGATGACAGTTCTTAGTACTCTTTTGACTGACATCTGTGACCCTTCAACTATTATACAAAAATACATCATATTCTTCAAAGGTTAAGAAATTTAGGGCCCACTCGTCCATTAAGTCGCCTTGAATTAGTTATTTTACCTTAGAGACCCACCTTTTCCCTTACCATAAGAAATTATGAAAACGTAAATTACTTTTACGTTAATAGAGAAAATATTCTCTTTCTTATCTACATGATCCGCCTCATGCCCCTATCACTTTACACCTTTATCTGACAACTAAATGGTTGAGTTAACCCTAAAATTTCTAATCTTGGTAGACAATGATGCTGCAATTTGCTTCGATTTTTTATGTCGCGTAGACTGGGCAAGAGCACAGCGAGCACATAGGCAGGTAGGCACCTGCATTTCCCCGGAAATCTAAAGGAGAAATACAGATTCTTGTATAAACTGACAGGAATCAGCTTTTGTGACAGAATCCCTTTGACTACTTTTCTATGATATTCTGTTTGAAATACGAAATATCAATCCACGGGGATAGCGCAGTGGTGACAGCGCTCGCCTCCCACTCAAGTGGCCTGTGTTCATTTTCCGTGCCTGGTGTTGCATGTGGGTTGAGTTTGTTGTTGGTTCTCGTCCTTGCTCCGACGGTTTTCCCCTGATCTCCCGGTTTTCCTATCCCCACAAAAACCAACACTCTAAATTGCAGTTCGACCTGGAAACAATGGACAAGAAGAGCCACCTCGTGGAATGTCCACTGCTAAATCCTGTTACTATATATTATTATTACTATTCTTTTTTATTATCATCATTATAATAATTATTGTTATTAGTATTATCATTAGAAGCAGTAGTATTACTAGTACTTTTGTTATTATTATTATTAGCAGTAGTAGTAGCAGTAGTAGCAGCAGCAGCAGCAGCAGCAGCAGCAACAGTAGCAGTAGCGGTAGCAGTAGCAGCAGCAGTAGTAGTAGGAGCAGCAGCAGCAGTCCACGTTATCGCCGAAAGATAGTTCGTCATTTGCGCTTTTGTTTGGGCTATAGAGAATCTTCGAGTTCAATTTGGGTGAGGTGCCTCTGTACTACCATTTAAACTGAGGGTGCGTTATAATGAAATCGTTTGTTATTTATAGACTTAGATTCCCATTAGTACTGAGAGTTTTCTTTTTTCTTTTTCTTTGCGACTGTGAATGTTAGTAAAAGCTTCACTGAGTTACGAAGGTTTGATAGCATCTTTGTAATTTAGATGAGGTATCAAAGGAATACTGCTATGCCTTGGGAATGTTCTACTTGAAAGACAGGGAATTAGGCTCTTGAAATCAGACTACAGCCGTGAGATAAGAAAAGACACCAACTTCATAGTAAGAAAATAACTATAAAATTATCGTTTTATTCCTCGCCTTAGTACTACGCAGAAGACCTCCTCGGGTCGAAACAGTGTTAAATATGAGTGTCTTTTCAATGATCGGTCGTTGGAAGATTATACCCCCCTCCTCTCCCCCAACACCTTCATCATGTAGAACGCAGTCTCTTGCCTCGTAAGTTTGCAAATTACGCATTCGAGGTTTAAGTTCGTTTTTAAGGGGATCGTGGTCTAACCTAAATCACAGTTTTACGCAATCAGTGGGCCTTAGGCTCTCTCTAGAGGAGTGTTAATTAACTGATTAAATGCCCTTACACTGGTAACCTTCGGCCCTCTTGACGCTGTTCACAAAAATAAATGTACGGATAAAAGGTTTAGTTAAATCGACAATTGTTTAGGACACAGTTTTGTTAAACAACGTCTAAACTTTTTTAAAAATGAGACTAAGATGTTCCTTGGATAAAGGTAATTTTCCCATGAAGAAAGAAATATCAAAAAATTGAAAATGCCTGTCCTAAAAGCTTTCCGAATCCTTAGGTTCTTCAACCTTCTTGAATTACTGGCATACTTGTTATTTATTGTAACCTTTTATAAGTACACCGTACAGTTCAATCCCAGAGAGGTAAATACCATATTCGTTCGAGGAATTCTTTCCTTTCTGAACAACTCGAAAAAACCGATAAGCTCCAACTTCTCCTACAATTGGCCAGGTAGCGGTGAACGTGGAGGGTCCATGTAGCTTCTTATCATTACAGCGTTTCTTTAACACTTTCCAAGTGGACCCGTCAAATGACCCTTCGAGCTCCCAGTTACGGAGGAATGAATCCTTGTCGTCCAGACCGTGTCTTAGAGTATAATGTGTGAGATACAATGAGTATTTCTCGCTCAAGGCAACACACCACCATGATTCCTTCACGTTTTTGGTACCGCTTATCTTCCCCTGTTTATGACAACGTTCAAGCAGATCAGTTGCCGAGCCTACTTCGTCAGATGATCTTGAGACACTTACTCTTGTGGATACACCACTCTTGCTGGGATTTAATCAACGCCGATTAGCTCCGAAATTCGTTCCCATCGCATAGATAACTCCACATCGGTCAAAGTCTTTTGTATAGTTAAAAACACCTGCATAAATAAAAGCAAAATTAGGCGAATAAATGTTTCCCGAGTGAACACCAGAAAGTAAGATAAACTCCTTTGTTGTCAGGTTGTACTGAGGTAAAAGCATTTTACGCTTCCCATGACTTCTCAAGCCGAGAGCATTGACAGATCAATCAATCAATCGCTAGATTATTCTTCAAATACTTCAGATACGCGGAGCAAGAAATCCAGCCATTTTTTAGCTTCTCCTTTGGTCAAAGAAGCCGGTTAGTCACCCAGTGATGAAAGTGATGACATTGTGGAAAAAATTAAAGTTAAATGATGAAGAACCTGATGAAAGATCTTTTACATTTTCACGACTCTGGTACAAAGAAACAAATCTTAGTCCCACTCTGAACTGGAATTCGAACCTCACACCTTCCGATTACGCGGTCCTAGGCGACTTGAAACTCTTTAGAATAGCCTAGCTCTTAAAATTTCGACCATCAATTTTTGTGGGATAATCCATTGATACGAGAAGGAAAAGTTAGATATTTATTAATTCTTGGATTTAAAATGCTAATGAAGAGTTCCCTTAAAAAATAGATTAAATTTAGACACAGTGTTCGTATAGATCCGTAGCCCCTCAATGAACGTGCGCTTACCAAAAGCAGGTTACTTACGTCCACACCCTTCTCTCAATTTCTCCAGTTCATTCAAGGCAACTCCTTTAGCTTTAGTCTCTGCCTGCAATTCCTCCTCTGTTTCTTCTAGTTTCTTCTTTCCGGCCTCCAAATCTTTCGTCAACTGCTTATTAATTCTTTCAACTTTTTCAGAAACTTTTTTATTTTCCGATTCTTCTTCCTTTAACTGGTCTTTCAGCTAGGCTAATTCTTGCTCTTTCACATCAAGCTTTGACTTCTGTTCCTTTTTTTCTTTCTCCATCTTATCTGATTCCTCTTTAAGATTTCTGAGCGTAGAGTTCAGGTCATCAATTTTTTCCTCGTACGAGTTATTCTTCTCTTTAAAAACAAGCAAACTCATAATTGGTAAACGAAACGGAGGAAAAACGATATCTCTCGACGTAAATCTAAATGATTGTCGCAGGCTGACTGCAATTTAAGTAATTACATACTAGAGGCCTGACAAATTCAAGCCTTAACAGGATTCGAACCCACGCCTCCTCCCGGATACTGGTTGGGCGCAACTACCAACCAAGCAACGAAGCGACATTTTGGGAACTAGGCATCTTTCAGTGTATTCTGCGTTCCCACTGAGGAATCTCATCACAATTTTAATGAATTAAGTCATACTGCGGTCAAAAGATCCTCACAGGCAAGCTGAAATTTAAGAATTAACTTCAGTCTTTTCTGCAATCGGATCGCAGCCAATAACCTACGAGAATCATACCTGCCCTGACTGTTCGTATAGTTACCTGCCTGTGCTCGGGGGTGATGAGAGCCTCTTTCAGGCTTTGTGAGACCGAGTCAAATGTTATGCCCATTTTTCTGTAATATTTAGCTTCTCTATATCACAAGTTTCGTTAACAATTTGAAATAAAATGCATCGATTGCAATTCCTTTTCTATTCGATAAAAGAAACCTTTTATTCAGGGTACACATTCAGTATTAGAAAAAGTGTCTTCTTTACCTGACAGCTTCTTAATTTCTGCTTTGCTTTCAACATATAGTTTCTCTTGTTCTTCGATTATTTTCTGCTTTTCTTTATTCTCTTGCTGCTTTTTCTCAAAGGCTTCTTTCATTTCAAGAACTTGTTCCTTTAACTTCTCGCATCCTTCTTTTTCGTTGATCAGCTCTTTCTCTATGTCTTCTCTTTCTGCAAGAGAAACAAACTCTACACCTCTTAGATATGAATCAAATTACCCATTCCTGACAATATGGTTTTTCAAAGGAAAGATATTATCTTTCTTACGAGTGTGGACTAAGAAAAAACATATTTCCTTTGAACTACCAAAAGTGTTTTCCGTTAACAGGTGTTGATATGATAGCTCTTCTTTCAACTTTCAATTTCAGTCTTAAACGCCAAACCTTTTCTGTAATTCTCGATCAGAGCTTCGTTTTGACGAGTTATTTCTTCGAGTCTCCTTTGTGTTTCCTCATGCTCTTTTTTCTCTTTTTCCAAAGCTTCTGTTACTTTATCAACTTGGTTACTTCTCATCGCACTACTTGCTCTTTCATTCTTAAGCTCTTCCTCCATCATTTTTATTTCTGGAAATGAGATAAGTAACACAGGTTAATAATTAATGCAATCAACTAATGCTCATAATTACGTGTCTTAAAAGGGAAGATGGAACCATTTAAAGGAGACTAAGAAATATATCTATTCCCTAGACCTTCCGACTTCGCATTTGGAGGCTTTACCTACTTATCAACAGAATAATAGCAACTTTTTTCTGGTAATCGGCAAAGGTGACGGTTACCGGTCGTCTGGTACCCAGTCTTTTTGTATACAGCTAAGTCGTTTCGTACCCAGTCAGTTGAGCCGTTTCGTACCCAAACTAATAAAGTATGCTTTCCACCTTAAGTATGATAAAAGCAAGGTCGGTTTCCTATTTTGAATAGCAATATTACTTGCGCTTATTAACTTATGTTAACGTAACGTCCATTTCTGAAGCGCGACCGCCGATCCTGGGACGGAAAGTCGGAGGACAGACGCAAGCAATACTTCCACCAGATACATAGTTAGGTACTTATTGACTGAGTGGGAGGGCAAGTCGTAAAAATATTTGGCTCGAGGTCATGAGATACGGACCAAGCACAGCGAGGTCCGTATGTTATGGACCAGAGGCAAGTATTTACACCCTGGCCTGACTAAACTCAGGCAATAAGCAAATTGTCATATGACTACTGTGTAAGTTTTGAAAAATTCGAAAAGTTTTTTTTTAATTTAATGCCATAGACTGGCAAGCGCGGAAAAACCGAAAAATTGATTCATCAATAAATAAATTAGGAAGAAACTCAGAATTCATAGAAAAAAGTCACATGTTTTCTCATTTGTGTTTACTGATGTCACTCATTTTTACAGCAACAGCGAACAATGTGTTTTTCTTTTTGCAACAAAACCGTGCGAGTGACAAACGACTTTTTCCGGCCCTGCAACAGTCAGCTCTTCCTCTGGTTTTCTATGGGAATTCCGAAGTTAGTACCCCTGATAGCAAAGGGACGGAAAAAAACACACGTGCATTAGATGTTATTGTCAAGAAATTCACAACTATAAACAACAGGCCGTTGTACTAAAAATTTCACACCTGTCTTACCCCAGGCAATAACTTAATTGTTTCTGTTATGAAGTCACAAGTATACAAAACAAAATTTTTTTGTATCTTATTCGCTTGACTCTACTTACTTGTCGCACGCAACACTTGACATCTGTTCCCGCGCTCGCGCGTGATATACTTTATATAAATGTATATTAGGATGGGAAAGAATACAGCAGTGTCTGGGTACGAACCAAATCAAACTGGGTACGAATCGAGTGAATCGGGCACGAAACGACCACTCTCCGTCTCCATGAAGCGAATGAAAGGCTGTTGGTGGTTTAAATGCTGTAGGAAGCATTCTAAGCTCTCACGGACTAAGATGGCGAAGGTGTCGTCTACGAAGCGTTTGCAGATCCTTGGTTTGTGCAGTGATGAAGTTACTGCTCCTTCTATAAAACTCTTCATGTAGAGGTTAACAATAACAGCGGAAACCGGACTCTCCTTAGCTGCGCCTTCGGTCTTTTCATAAGTTGATGCACTGTACTGTACTTCGCCTGAAGATGACTAACAGTATCAGTCGAAACGTGGCGATCCGCATCCGAAGTGACCACATCGTGAGACAAATGATTACTTTTCATTTTGGAAAGAGTCATTTACCACAGGCTATGACTAATCAAAACCTATTTTACGATATCAAAGAAAATAGTTGAAAAGGACTTTCAAGGCGCAACCTAACAAATTTAATGTGCTGCTGCAGTGTACTCCTTTGGCCTCCATGTTGCCCGATGTTGATTAATATTAGAAAAAATGAATTAGACTGCTATTTACAATCGCAAAGAAAATCGAAAAAAAGCTGTTGAATCAAGAACTGCCATGACATATTTACCTGCATTTTTCAAAGTAACAGCTAGGTGCGGCTGTGTCTTCTTCAGTCCTTCCACAAAAACATTAAAAGCATTATTTCCTCTACGTGGAAGTATTTCCGTTACCAGCTTGTCTACCCTCTCAATTCTTGTGCCCTTTTCAAGCACCTCTCGTGCGTCTGTGACGTTCACTACAGAAGTTAATTCAGGTAATATGTTCTTTGGTTCCAGGTCTTTTCTGAACTCCGACCAACAGCGGTGCAAAATTTCCCGATGCCTGTCATTCATCTTATTTCAGACTTGCAATTCTCTCTGAAAATATGTCACATACTTTGGTAAATGTTTCTTCTTGTTACAAGAAGTTTACTCTTATGATAAAATTTTTGAAGGAGTTTAGATGGGTTTTCTACAGCACGCTTTTAAAGGAGTTACGCAATAATTTGTGCATCTTGATAAATGGTCCATTCCGTCTTAACGTCATAAAAAGTGATCCAAAATGTCTCAACGTCATTCCTTTCAGTTACGGTATTTAATTAGGGGTAACAGACTCCAGCTAAGTAAAGCTGGTCCATTTTGAGATTGAGTTTGCAGAGTTTGTATATGAGCTTTAGAAAAGGAGTTTTGTTCGGGCAGCTTTGTCAACGAACAATAATTTTCTGTAGAGATCCTCAATTAAGTTACTGTCGCGCTATCACAATTTTAAATTCTTACAACAAAAGAGATCGATTCGTAAATCTCGTGTCCAGCAACCCTAAATTGGCTGAAATTCAGTATCTCTCGTGTTTCTGAGGTCCCAACTTAATAGATTACCCAATGTAATGAAAAAAAAGCTCGATGAAAAATAGTTTTGATGAAAGAATTGATGAAGAAAAGGAGAAGGAAGTAATAGGTAACGCACGAAAACCTTCAATTGAACAAATTTAGACCACAAGTGTAGCCAGTAAAAGAAACCATTTGAGTGTTTTAACATTCATTTCCTTCAGCTAAATAACTTCCAAACTGAAGGATTGGAAATAACCGTCGATAGAGAGCCAAAGGCTTAGTGACCTATAATTTGAACATTTGACGTTCGGTGCACCCTTAAAATCATGTTATTTTATATGAACCGTAAAAAATTAATGTTAATTGCCGTGATTCCTTCATGATCATTTTTTGATATCCGTGAAACGTGCAAAGCAGTCCCCCACACCACCCCTCATCTGAATTTCTGCCCCGACAATAGTCATTCCTTGTCATGCACTTCTAACAGGGAAGCGTTCGGAATATCGTTCGAATAATTGTGTCTGACAAGATTAATTGCTTATTGTTTACCTCTCAATTGAATATCTTTACGATAGATGTTCTGTTTAGGTGGTCACATTCAAAGAGGTATTGTTAACTCCAGTACACCTTAGTGTGAAGGAAAGATTAGTAAGCTCATTAATTAATACTTGTACTCTCGATTTAAGAAGTCGGCAAGTTTTGGTAGATAAAATGTCACCTTTCTTCTCAGACAGTCTTCAGGGCATAAAGAATAACAAGCGTCTCGGTTCTGTGAGTAAAAGAATGTTATTCTACGCAAGAGTGATATCCACTAATGTTTCTGAACACTCTCAAATTGCTAGTTGCGCTCAGAAAAAACATCGTTACGGTGCAAATTTAGATCCTATTTTACTGAGGCGTTGTTAATTTTACTCTAAGCCCTTCACTTCGTTCAACGTAAAGTACTTTGCGCGTATTGCGTCTTAGTGCGATGCTAAGTGAACCATTTACTAAATATGCACTGTTCATATTAGCGAATATCGTCCAAATAGTCCCACTGATAAGAGTTATTGTATATTGTATATCTTTGATAAGCGTAAACAAGGTTGTTAAAACTCGCCATGAAGTGATTAAATATTTAACTGGCGTGAATTAGCGGGATGAAATGGCACTTTTTGTCAAATGTTAGGAGATGGACTCTGTTCAAACTGCATCTTGTAGTTGAGCAAGAGATCAAACTGAATGACATAATAACACAAGGCTTAGAAGAAATATGTTCTTCTCATAGCAGTTGAGCATAACGTTTACGTTGGATTTATTGTCAGAGGTTCAACAAAGTGAAAAAGGCACACGAGTTCAAGATGGATCGGTTGAAAACCTACCTCGTACTGATTCCTTTAGCCAAAAGTCGAAGAATATTCGACCACAAAGCAAGTCAGACGAGTGCAAACTTTTCTACTTCAGATGCGCAGTCAGCTGTATTATCAGTACTGGAATCTATGACACTTTTTTCTCGTTTCCGTAATATTTTTAAAGCGAGTTAAGTTGAGGACCTTCTGTCAATCAGTGAAATAGTAATACTCAATTTCATCAGAACATTGCAAATGACTCGCCACAATTATCCATAAGAGATATTCAGAAATAGTTTTAATACAGCGTTACCTTCAAGTGTGTTTGATTACAGTTGACGTAACCAGCCGATTTTACCGACCAATCAAACACTTGATTGCATTAGCTGTAATTTCTCTTATTTCATACTGATTAAGATGTTGTCACAAGAAAAAAAGTTTCCCGCAACTTGCCTCGGAATTAGGCAGCGAATTATGCTGAAGAGTTAAAAATTATTCTTTCTTCTTAATGCCACTAATCGATCACCAAATTCCTTACATTTTCATGTTAAGGAATTTCATGTTATAACAGGCTATATCCCGAGTGGATTGTTCGGTTACTTTACCAGTCTCCTGAAATGTCTCATGGACAAGGAAAATTTGTTGTAAAAGAGACAAGAAGTCTCAATCAGTCCTTCAAGAACGAACGAAAAAGGCAACTTCTGATTCTCAAGACGACCATGATTTTCTCTAAATGACAGGTCTCAGTACTTTTTTGACTGACATCTGTGACCCTTCAACTATCATACAAAACTACATCATGTTCTTCAAAGGTTGAGAAATTTAGGGCCCACTCGTCCATTAAGTCGCCTTGAATTAGTTATTTTACCTCAGAGATCCACCTTTTCCCTTACCATAAGGAATTTTGAAAACGTAACTTACTTTTACATTAATAGAGAAAATATTCTTTCTTATCCACATGATCTGCCTCATGCCCCTATCACTTTACACCTTTATCTGGCAACTAAATGGTTGAGTTAACCCTAAAATTTCTAATCTTGGTAGACAATGATGCTGCAATTTGCTTCGATTTTTTATGTCGCGTAGACTGGGCAAGAGCACAGCGAGCACATAGGCAGGTAGGCACCTGCATTTCCCCGGAAATCTAAAGGAGAAATACAGATTCTTGTATAAACTGACAGGAATCAGCTTTTGTGACAGAATCCCTTTGACTACTTTTCTATGATATTCTGTTTGAAATACGAAATATCAATCCACGGGGATAGCGCAGTGGTGAGAGCGCTCGCCTCCCACTCAAGTGGCCTGTGTTCAATTTCCGTGCCTGCATGATGTTGCATGTGGGTTGAGTTTGTTGTTGGTTCTCGTCCTTGCTCCGACGGTTTTCCCCTGATCTCCCGGTTTTCCTACCTCCACAAAAACCAACACTCTAAATTGCAGTTCGACCTGGAAACAATGGACAAGAAGAGCCACCTTGTGGAATGTCCACTGCTAAATCCTGTTACTATATATTATTATTACTATTCTTTTTTATTATCATCATTATAATAATTATTGTTATTAGTATTATCAGTAGAAGCAGTAGTATTACTAATACTTTTGTTATTAGTAGTAGTAGTAGCAGTAGCAGCAGCAGTAGCAGCTGCAGCATTCCACGTTATCGCCGAAAGATAGTTCGTCATTTGCGCTCTTGTTTAGGCTATAAAGAATCTTCGAGTTCAATTTGGGTTAGGTGCCTCTGTACTGCCATTTCAACTGATCAGAGGGTGCGTTATAATGAAATCGTTTGTTATTTAGACTTAGATTCCCCTTAGTACTGAGAGTTTTCTTTTTCTTTGCGACTGTAAAAGTAAAAGCTTCACGGAGTTACGAAGGTTTGATAGCATTTTCTTTATTTAGATGAGGTATCAAAGGAATACTGCTATGCTTTGGGAATGTTCTACTTGAAAGACAAGGAATTAGGCTCTTGAAATCAGACTAAAGCCGTCAGGTAAGAAGACACTAAATTCGTAGTAAGAAAATGACCATAAAATTATCGTTTTATTCCTCGCCTGAGTACTACACTGAAGACCTCCTTGGGTCGAAACAGTTTTAAACATGAGTTTCTTTTCAATGATCGGTGGTTGGAAAATTATACCCCCCCCCCCTCCCCCAACACCTTCATCTTGTAGAACGCAGTCTCTTGCCGCGTTTGCAAATAACGCATTCCAGGTTTAAGTTCGTTTTTAGGGGTCTAAGCTAAATCACAGTTTTACGCAATCAGTGGGCCTCAGGATCTCTCTAGAGGAGTTTTAATTAACTGATTAATTGCCCTTTTTCGGCCCTCTTGACGCTGTTCACAAAAATAAATGTACGGATAAAAGGTTCCGTTAAATCGAGCATTGTTTAGGATACGGTTTTGTTAAACAACGTCTAAACTTTTTTAAAAGAGACTAAGATGTTCCTTGAATAGAGGGGTTTTTTTCCAATGAAGAAAGTAATATCAAAAAATTGAAAATGCCCAAAGCTTTCCGAATCCTTAGGTTCTTCAACATTCTTGAATTACTGACATACTTGTTAACTATTGTAACCTTTCATAAGTACACCGTACAGTTCAATTCCAGATAGGTAAATACCATATTCGTTCGAGGAATTCTTTCCTTTCTGAACAACTCGAAAAAACCGATAAGCTCCAACTTCTCCTTCAATTGGCCAGGTAGCGGTATACGAAGACGGTTCACATAGCTTGCTATCATTATGGTGTTTCTTTAACACTTCCCAGGTAGACCCGTCAAACGACCCTTCGAGCTGCCAATTACGGAGGAATGAACCACCGTTGCCCAGACCGTGTCTTAGAGTATAATGTGTGAGATACAATGAGTATTTCTCGCTCAAGGCAACACACCACCATGATTCCTTCACGTTTTTGGTACCGCTTATCTTCCCCTGTTTATGACAACGTTCAAGCAGATCAGTTGCCGAGCCTACTTCGTCAGATGATCTTGAGGCACTTACTCTTGTGGATACACCACTCTTGCTGGGATTTACCCAACGCCGATTAGCTCCGAAATTCATTCCCATCGCATAAATAACTCCACATCGGTCAAAATCTTTTTTATAGTTAAAAACACCTGCATAAATAAAAACAAAATTAGGTGAAAAAATGTTCCCCGAGTGGACACCAGAAAGTAAGATAAACTCCTTTGTTGTCAGGTTGTTCTGAGGTAAAAGCATTCTACGCTTGCCGTGGCTTCTCAAGCCGATAGCATTGACAGATCAATCAATCAACCGATAGATTATTCTTCAAATACTTCAGATACGCGGAGCAAGAAATCCATCAATTTTTTTGCTGCTCCTATGGTCAAAGAAGTAGGTTAGTCACCCAGTGATGGAAGTAATGACATTGTAGAAAAAATAAAAGTTAAATGATGAAGAGCCTGAAGAAAAATCTTTTAAATTTTTCACGAGCTTGGAACAAAGAAACAACTATCTTAGTCCCACTCTGGACTGGAATTCGAACCTCACACCCTTCGATTTCGCGGTCTTAGGCGACTTGAAACTCTTTAGAATAGCCTAACTCTAAAAATTTCGACCATCAATATTTGCGGGATAATCCATTGATATTATAAGGAAAAGTTAGATATTTATTAATTCTTGGATTTAAAATGCTAATGAAGAGGTCCCTAAAAAAAATAGATTAAATTTAGACACAGTGTTCATGAAGATCCGTAGCTCTTCAATGAACGTGCGCTTACTAAAAACAGGTTACTTACGTCCGCACCCTTCTCTCAATTTCTCCAGTTCATTCAAGGCATCTCCCTTAGCTTTAGTCTCTGCCCGCAATTCCTCCTCTGTTTCTTTCAGCTTCTTCTTTTCGGCATCCAAATCTTTCCTCAACTGGTCATTATCTTCTTTAAGTTTTTCAACTTCTTCAGAAACTTTTTTATTTTCCGATTCTTCTTTCTTTAACTGGTCTTTCAGCTTGGCTAATTCTTGCTCTTTCGCATTAAGCTTTGACTTCTGTTCCTTTTTTTCTTTCTCCATCTTATCTGATTCCTTTTTAAGATTTTTGAGCGTAGAGTTCAGGCCTTTAATTTTTTCCTGATACGAGTTATTCTTCTCTTTAAAAACAAGCAAATTCATAATTGGTGGACGAAACGGAGGAAAAACGAGATCTCTCGAAGTAAATCTGAACGATTGTCGCAGGCTAACTGCAATTTAAGTAATTACATACTAGAGGCCTGACAAATTCAAGCCTTAAGAGGATTCGAACCCACGCCTCCTCCCGGATTCTGGTTGGGCGCAACTACCAACTGAGCAACGAAGCCACATGTTGGAAGCTAGGCATCTTTCAGTGAATTCCGCGTTCCCGCAGAGGAATCTCATAACAATTTTAATGAATTAAATCATACAGTGACCTAAGTTGCGGCTAAAATGATCCTCACAGGCAAGCTGAAATTTAAAAAAATAACTTCAGTCTTTTCTGCAATCGGATTGCAGCAAATAACCCACGAGAATCATTCCTTCCCTGACTGTTCGTATAGTTACCTGCCTGTGCTCGGGGGTGATGAGAGCCTCTTTCAGGCTTTGTGAGACCGAGTCAAATGTTATGCCCATTTTTCTGTAATATTTAGCTTCTCTATATCACAAGTTTCGTTGACAATTTGGAATAAAATGCAGCGATTGCAATCCCTTTTCGATTCGATAAACTAAAACTTCTATTCAGGGTACACATTCAGTATTAGAAAAAGTGTCTTCTTTACCTGACAGCTTCTTAATTTCTGCTTTGCTTTCAGCATCTAGTTTCTCTTGTTGTCTCCCAAGTTCTTCGATTACTTTCTGCTTTTCTTTATTCTCTTGCTGCTTTTTCTCAAAAGCTCCCTTCATTTCAAGAACTTGTTTCTTTAACTTCACGCATCCTTCTTTTTCGTTGATCAGCTCTTTCTCTATAACTTCTCTTTCTGCAAGAGAAACAAACTGTACACCTCTTAGACATGAATCAAATTACCCATTCCTGACAATATGGTTTTTCTAAGGAAAGATATTATCTTTCTTACGAGCGTAGACTAAGAAAAACATGTTTCCTTTGAACTACCAAAAGTGTTTTCCGTTAACAGGTGTTGGTATGATAGCTCTTCTTTCAACTTTCAATTTCAGTCTTAAACGCCAAACCTTTTCTGTAATTCTCGATCAGAGCTTCGTTTTGACGAGTTATTTCTTCGAGTCTCCTTTGTGTTTCCTCATGCTCTTTTTTCTCTTTTTCCAAAGCTTCTGTTGCTTCATCAACTTGGTTACTTCTCATCGCACTACTTGCTCTTTCATTCTTAAGCTCTTCCTCCATCATTTTTATTTCTGGAAATGAGATAAGTAACACAGGTTAATAATTACTGCAGTCAACTCATGCTCATAATTACGTGTCTTATAAGGGAAGATGGAACCATTTAATAAAGGAGACTAAAGGAGAACCATTTAAAGGAGACTTTCCGACTTCGCTTTTGGAGGCTTTACCTACTTATCAACAGAATAATAGCAACTTTTTTCTGGTAATCGGCAAAGGTGACGATTACCGGTCGTCTGGTACCCAGTCTTTTTGTATACAGCTAAGTCGTTTAGTACCCAGTCAGTTGAGCCGTTTTGTACCCAAACTAATAAAGTATCTTTTCCATGTTAAGTATGATAAAAGTAAGGTCGGTTTCCTATTGTGAATAGCAATATTACCTGCACTAATTAACTTATGCTAACGTAACGTCCATTTCTGAAGGGCGACCGCCGAGCCTGGAACGGAAAGTCGTTGGACAGACGCAAGCAATATTTCCACCAGATGCATATTTAGGTACTTATTGACTGAGTGGGAGGGCCGGATGTGAAAATATTTGATGATGTTCGGACAAAGCGCAGCTTGTTTTAATTAATGCCACAGACTGGCAAGCGCGGGAAAACCAAAAATTGATTCTTCAATAAATATACACTAGGACGAAACTCAGAATTCATCGAAAAACGTCACATGTTTTCTCATTTGTGTTTACTGCTGTCACTCATTTTTACAACAAAAGCGAGCAATGTTTTTTTTCTTTTGCAACAAAACCGTACAAGTGCACTAGAGTCGAACGGCTTTTTCCGGCCCTGCAACAGTCAGCTCTCCCCCTGGTTTTCTATGAGAATTCCGAAGTTAGTACCCTTGATAGCAAAGGGACGGAAAAAAAACACACTTGCACTAGATGTTATTGTCAAGAAATTAACAACTATAAACACCAGGCCATTGTACTAAAAATTTCACACCTGTCTTACCCTAGGCAATAACTTAATTGTGTCTGTTATGAAGTCACAAGTATACAAAACAAAATTTTCTTGTATCTTATTCGCTTGACTCTACTTACTTGTCGTGCGCAACACTTGACGTCTGTTCCCGCGCTCGCGCGTGATATACTTTATATAAATGTATGTTAGGATGGGAAAGAATCGATCAGCGGTTTGGGTACGAACCAAATCAAACTGGGTACGAATCAAGTGAATTGGGCATGAAACGACCGCTCTCCGTCTCCATTGTGAAGCGAATGAAAGGCTGTTGGTGGTTTAAATGCTGTAGGAAGCATTCTATGCTCTCACGGACTAAGTGACTGATGAAGTGACTGATTAAGTTACTGCTTGTTCTATAAAACTCTTCATGTAGAGGTTAACAATAACAGCGGAAACCGGACTCTCCTTAGCTGCGCCTTCGGTCTTTTCATAAGTTGATGCATTGTACTGTACTTCGCCTGAAGATGACTAACAGTATCAGTCGAAACGTGGTGATCCACAGCCGAAGTGACCACATCGTGAGACGAATGATTACTTTTCTTTTTTGAAAGAGTTATTTACCACAGGCTATGACCAATCAAAACCTGTTTTACGATATCAAAGAAAATAGTTGAAAAGGACTTTTAAGGCGCAACCTAACAGATTAAATGTGCTGCTGCAGTGTACTCCTTTGGTCTCCATGTTGCCCGATGTTGATTAATATTAGAAAAAATGAATTAGACTGCTATTTACAATCGCAAAGAAAATCGAAAAAAAGCTGTTGAATCAAGAATTGCCATAACATATTTACCTGCATTTTTCAAAGTAACAGCTAGGTGTGGCTGTGTCTTCTTCAGTCCTTCCACAAATACATTAAAAGCATTATTTCCTCTACGTGGAAGTATTTCTGTTACCAGCTTGTCTACCCTCTCATTTCTTGTGCTCTTTTCAAGCACCTCTCGTGCGTCTGTGACGTTCACTACAGAAGTTAATTCAGGTAATAGATTCTTTGGTTCCAGGTCTTTTCTGAACTCCGACCAACACTGGTGCAAAATTTTCCGATGCCTGTCATTCATCTTCTTTCAGATTCTCTCTGAAAATAATATGTTATATACTTCAGTAAATGTTTCTTCTTTTTTTTTACTCTTACGATTAAGTTTTTCAAGAAATTTAGATGGATTTTCTACAGCACGCTTTTAAAGGAGTTACGCAATGATTTGTGCATCATGAGAAATGGTCCATTCCGTCTTAACGTCATAAAAAGTTATCCAAAATGTCTCGACGTCATTCCTCTCAGTCACGGTATTTAATTAGGGGAAGCAGACATTTGTCCCTAGCTAACTAAAGCTGGTCCATTTTGAGATTGAGTTTGCAGAGTTTGTATATGAGCTTTAAAAAGGGGTTTTGTTAAGGCAGCCTTGTCAACGAACAATAATTTTCTGTAGAGATCCTCAACTTAAGTTACTGTCTCGTTATCACAATTTTGAATTCTTACAGCAAAAGAGATCGATTCGTAAATCTCGTGTCTAGCAACCCCAAATTGGCTGAACTTCAGTATCTCTCGTGTTCTTGAGGTCTCAACATTATAGATTACCCAATGTAATGGAAGAAAAGCTCGATGAAAAATATTTTTGATGAAAGAATTGACGAAGAAATGGAGTAGGAAGTAACAGGTAACGCAAGAAAACTTTCAATTGAACAAATTGAAACCACAAGTGAAGCCAGTGAAAGAAACCACTTGAGTGTTTTAACATTCATTTTTTTCAGCTAAATTACTTCCAAATTAAAGGATTGGAAATAACCGTCGATAGGGAGCCAAAGGCCTAGTAACCTATAATACGGAACATCTGACGTCCTTAAAATCATGTTATTTTATACGAACCGTAGAGATTTAATGTTAATTGCCGTGATTCCCTCATGATCATTTTTTTAAACCCGTGAAACGTGCAAAGCAGTCCCCCTCACCCCCCCCCCCATCTGAATTTCTGCCCCAACAATTGTCATTCATTGTCATTCACTGCTAACGAGGAAGAGTTCAGAATATCGTTCGAATAATTGTCTCTGAGAAGAGTAATTGCATATCGTTCACCTAAATTAAGTTTAAAGAAAGTTGTTGAAATTTGCCTTAATGAGATTAAATTTTTGGGTAACGTGAATAAGCTGGATGAAACAACATTTTCAGTCATATGACAAGAGACGTGTCTCATACAAAAAGAATTTCGCGGCGCCTTTGAAAGGTCAACGGTATCATTGCACAAGATTTTACGATGTACAACGTCAGACCTTGTATCAAAGGCCTAAAAAACTGAAAGTGTCATTCACGCTTAAGATGGACGAGTTTACAACCTACCTTGCACTTGTTCTTTCAACATGAAGTGTAGGGAGTTTCGTCTTCGCATCAGACCCGACGCGTGTCAATATTCTTCCTGAAATGCGCAATCGGCTTAACTTCAATGTTCCAATCTGGAGCAATTTGTTCACAACAACCTAGCTTTGAATGAAACTTCGTATCACTTATAAGACCTTCCGTTCATTAGTGGAACAATAGCACTATGTTTGTTAGAAAAAGGCCGAAAATAAGCCATAAATCTTCATATAAGACGGTCACCTCATTATCTAACGTTAACTCTCAGGTGTGTAATTACAGCGTCCTTATCAGCCATTTTCCCAGCCAATTAAATACTAGAATACCCCTTTGACCTATTGTTTTGGTTGCAGATATATTAACTTTATTGAGGTGCTGATTTGGGACTTACCACACTGCCAAAAGTTGCTCCCAACTTGCCGTGGAATTTTGAACTTTGATCAAGCAGTACATTGAGCGTACGCGTAAAAAGATTAACTGACTGTCTTCCCTCAAGTATTTTGACTCTTCAAAATGCCACTCAATTTCTTTAATCCTTTCATGTCTATATTCTTCTCACCGGACTCCGTACACTCTTTTATGAGTTACTGGGAGAAATTCGTACTACATCAGGTTATATCCCGAGGGGATTACTCAGTTACTTCAGCGGTCCTGTGAACTGTCTCCTTGACAAAGAACATTTGTTGCCAAAGGATGGAATTTATCCTGATCTGTCCTTCGAGTAAGGAGTTAGAAAGGCAACATATGATTCTCAGTGATACACGACAGTGATTTTCTATCGATGATTAGCTTTACCTATTCTGTCGACTGTCATTCGTGACTCTTTAAAAAGAATAAAGAAATGCATGAGGCTCTTTAAAAGGTTAGGAATTTTAGGGCTCACTCATCCATTTAGTCGCCGGATAAAGGTGTAAAGTGATCGGAGTAGTGACCTGAGGGCATGAGGCAGATCAGATGGCTCAGAGAGCGAATATTTTCCTTGTTATCGTAAAAGTAAGTTTTGTCAGCACTCCCAATGGCAGCGGTAAAAAGCGCAACTTTAAGATGGAATAACGGGCTCGAAGTGTACCATATGAGGTGAGAGACAAACTCTATAAGAGAACAAGTTTTTTAAAAGGAAACTCTACCGATAGAAAAGCTTAGATTCGTTGCGTTTTTTATAGACCACCGGTTGTTATGGTGCGGAGACAGTCGATGTAGTGTCCTGAATCGATCAAAGCAAAATAATGGGGAATAAAAACGAATACCTCTGCTCTTCAAAGCTACAAAGATAATTGGTCGACGGTCAGTGCTGGTAAAAGCTTCAGCTACGAAGGTTTACGCAACATCTCCCATTTTATTTTAGAAGCTGATAGCTATCTCTTGAGAACATTTGAGTTACAAGACAGGAACGTATAGGCGCTTGAGATAAAACAATAACACCAAACTCCTATCAAATGAGTTTTTGAGGCCTGGGGAAATATTATTCACGATTTTCATCTATTTTGTTTCTCGGCTATCCAGTTCTACGAATTGACGCCGGCCAACGCTTTAAAATATAGAATGAATGAAGTGAATGTTTGTTTTATTGCCATTTCTCTCTGACGTGCGTCGTTAACCCGATTAAAATAAAAACTAACAAACAGACGCTAAAAACATAGCAACTGTATAGTAACCTTTGACGAAATATGTGGCTATAAGAAAGACCTAATCCAAGTAGTGCTGTCAGTTGCACCCAAAGGTCCTTTATTGATTGGAACAAGCTAGATTTTTGACAAAGCAAATATTGCCTCTAAAGCAATTTCATGAGCATGATCGCCTAGCCTATGCGAAGGAATTTAATTTTCAAGTGACCAATTACATACGAAATTCGGAAACCACAGAAACTGCATTTGAAATACAAAGTTTCCATCAGCCAGTGCCTTTTATGTCCTCTTATTCTTAGGATGTAAATCGAACACTTACTTTACTATAAACGTAACGAGGCAAGATGCACACTGAATCGTCTATGAGAAGTCATACTGTGATAAAATTCTAATCGAATTTTTTCTTGTCTGTGTGCTGATGAAGTGTGCTTTTCGTTCGTTATAATTTCATTAAAGCTAAGCGCATTTCATTACCGACGTGCTAAACTACTCCGCTGATTATCCATTCCTCAGTTGTAATCAAAATTCATAAAATTAGTAACAGCCAGTATACACATATATAGGTCTTCATCCGCATCCTTTCTTTTACTGACCATCGTTAATATTCTTATGGAGATATCCACTAAAACCACGTGCTTCCTTAGAACTGACCTCGTTGGCATGACGGTAACAACCTTATGTCCTCAGCCGACTTACGCCATTATCCCTCCTACTTCCCCATTGTTTTTAAGGGTTTTTTTTAATCATATATCTTATATTTTCGTTGTTATGTTTCATTAACATGAAGTTTTAAAGTTTCTCCACGATCATTCAAAATGATCCTGCTGACAATTTATCTTGAACAACCTCAGAGTTCACGCCGTGGTAATTACATACACTTTTTGTTAATGCCCTGTAAGCTGTAAAGTCGGATGTGTTGTTTACCTTATTTTTTTCGCTTGCTTTAGGTAATTATAAGCAAGTTAGAGGCTTGGACGTTATCGCAGCTTGGCTAAATTCAAGGCGATCTTGTTGGGAAGATGGAGACATCAGTTACAAGTAGTGAAGGTTCTCTAACCTTTTATTTCATGTAATTCTAAAAATGCAGCACCTGTTCCCTCTATGTCGAAAATTGTTGACGTAGTTATGACAACTAAGGGACTGGTCATTATTTATGCTCTGGGGGGAGGAGGGTTTGGAGGATTTTGCTCGTGTTGCGATAAAATTTACCTGATACCCCATAAGGCTCCGCAATATTCTTATGACAATAAGAATATATATACAATCCCGCCCTTAAAACCCCTTCTTACCCCACCTTACCCCACCCCCTCTCCACCCAGAGCGATAACTAATGACTGGTCCGTTAGGCAGTTTTTTCCAAACCTGCACCTTTCTTTGGTTCCATAGTTTCATCCATTTTATCCTTTTCTGGTAGCATACATATATATTTTTTTTATTTCAATTGGATACTTATTTTCACAGACACTTCTAGTGGTATACAGTATGGACATGCAACTGTCACTTCAAGCCACATGATGTTAATATGTGATGACGTGGGCGCTTCTTGGAGAGATCTGGGTACTCAGTTGAGGCTCCCATCAGCTGTGGTTCGTAATGTTGAAAATGATTACACCTTATGTCGAGAAAGGGCGTGGCAAGTGCTAGACAGATGGAAACAAAGAAACGGGACTGGAGCAACTTTGGGAAATCTTACAGATGCTCTGGAGAAAATAGGGAAGAGAAATGCCGCTCAAAGGCTCGTTGGTATGTAATTTCCTGTTTTCATGCGAACTCATTCATTGACATGTCTATTCATGTTCTTCATGAAAACTTGAGTTGGAAGGGAGAGTCTAACAGATTGCCTCTTAGCGATACCATGAGGTTTCATAGCCTACTACAGCTTGCATTTCAGGCAGTTTTGAACATATTTTGTTTCGTTAAGAAAGGACAATCTGAGTATACAAGAAACTTAAGGTTAAAAAGAATACAATAAAGGTAGGCTTTGACTGAAAGTAAACGCTTCTACAGTCCATCTGCTTGCCAATGTAAAATTATTTTGGGGGGGCGAAAGCATTGCAGTTCGTGTTTACGATTAGAGCCTCTCTAGTCCAGAGCCCTCACAAAAAAATTATTTCCCAAAAAATCTTTAACATTTTAATACTAGCGGTAAATTTGTTGAGAAAGTGCCTATACATTTATTATGGGGGTTTAATCAAATGCAACCTTTTTACCTCGATATTTATAGAGACAGAGAAAGTGGAGGCTGGGTTACACTGTGCGCGAGTACAAAGTTCGAAATTGCGAAGGGAAGTTGACCTTTTGAGGACGGGCCTACAGAACGAGAAACAGAAACACGACACAACAGTTAAAGAACTAAGAGAATTTACCAAAAGCCTACAAGAAATGCTGACAGAAAAGGGTGAGGATGAGCGACAACATATAGAAACAAGGGTCCAGGGCTTAGAAACCACAATTAAAAGGCTGGAAACATACCTTTCGACTGAAAAAACCGCCGATAAGGAGGTTCTGATGCAAGAAACGACCCGCTTGGGAAAAATCTGTGACCAGATGGAAGAGGGTCTACGGGTTGTGCAAGAAAACATCAAAATGATCTCTGAAAACCAGAAGGAAATCACGGGTAAATCATTGCAGCCCGAAAATAGTGCATGGGAGGAAACAAGTGAGAGGCGTTCAAGTGCAAGACAGAAGGGTGGAATGGCTGACCGAAGCCAGAAAGACGCCGGGCAAAGACATGGGGAAAGGCAGAAGAACGAAGGAGCGACCATACAACTTTTGTATGAAGGTAAGTTTGAACTGCGCAGCTTCCTTCACTACAAGCTTGATATTTTTGTTTTAGTTTTCAATATAGGATAATGGATCAGAAACGGTTCGTCTTCATTTGTTTTGTGACTTTTATCATAGTCTGCAAGAGATAAAATTGCACATACTTTAACTTCAGTGGCTTCTTTGAGCAGACTGTTCAATGTTTGACCCCGCGTTAATACATGTTAATACATGTCTTCGGTAAATATACTTTTCTATCGAATGGCAGTGTCACAAAAGGTCTGGAAAATGGTCGAGTTAGAGAATTTGATTGGCTAAAATGGATGCTGAAATAGGTCATAACCCACAAGCTGGCTATAAATGAAAACAGGGGGAGATACAACCATCCAGCGATCTGGATGAAGCTGGTCAGATCACACGTTACTGTAAACAGGACTTATGTAATCGAGGACTCATTAATATCTCATTGATCTTCACTGGGTGTTGGTGTTTTTATAGGAAGCCAAGCATGCTTGCGGTGTCCTGATTTGGAAAAGGAGCTTAACGACATTAAGACAAAAAGAGAAACAATTAAAAACAAAATCAGCCAACTCGAGCTCAAGCACAAAGAGGATAAGAAAAAGTGGGACGAGGATAAAAAAGAAAAGGATAAGAAAATCAAAGAAAACGAGCTTGAAATTGGCAACTTAAAGAAAACCAACGAAAAACAGCAGAGGCAGAAAGAAAGACTCTCCAAAAAGAAAGCTGAAATGGAGAAAAAGAAAACTGAAGTCATGGAAGAAAACAAGAAAATCATGGCTCGGATTGAAAAGTTATTGGCCGAGAAGGAGGAGCTGGAAAAGGCGTTACTTGTTCAAACCGGTGCAAAAGAACAGGAACGGCTCAAGGCTGAAAATGGTATGCTCTTGACTAGAATTGAACAGCTTTCCAAGAGAGTGAACAATAGCGAGCTAGAGTGCAAGAGGCTTCACGAGGAGCTTAAAAAGTACATCAACTTCGAAAGTCGTAAGTACATATGTGAGAGTTAGTTGGGATAGAGGAAGAAATATTCAATATGATAACTATACCTTCACCTCGATTGTTCGTCTGTTTCATGTTAAGGAGGTTGAGTCCTATGTGATCACTTATGCCACGGCATAAAATATGTAATAATGTAGATTGATCGTCCGGGTAAGTCGATTCCTGAGAAGGAAAGTTGTCGGTAGTGGTGACTAACGTTTCGACAACCTGAGAGGAAGTCATCATCAGGATGATAAAGGAACGAAGGAATGAAGGGATGTAGAGATGTAGAAATGAAGGAATGAAGGAATAAAAAGATGTAAGTATCAAGGAATATAAGAAGAAAGGAATGAAGGAATAAAGGAATGAAGAGATGTAGGAATGAATAAATGAGGGGATGTAGGAATGAAGGAATGAAGGAATGTAAAAATGAAGGAATGTAGGAATGAAGGAATGAAAGAATAAAGGAATGAAGGAATGAAGAAATGAAGGAATGCAGAGATGTAGGAATGAAGGAATGAAGGAATGAAGGAATGTAAAAATGAAGGAATGAAAGAATGAAGGAATGAAGGAATGAAGGAATGAAGGAATGAAGGAATGCAGAGATGTAGGAATGAAGTAATGAAGGAATGAAGGAATGAAGGAATGAAAGAATGAAGGATTGAAGGAATGAAAGAATGAAGGATTGAAGGAATGAAAGAATGTAGGAGTGAAGGAATAATGGAATGAAGTAATAATGGAATGAAGGGATGTAGGAATGCAGGAGTGAAGGAATGAAGGAATAATGGAATGAAGGAATGAAGGAATAATGGAATGAAGGAATGAAGGAATGAAGGGATTTAGGAATGAAGGAATGAGGGAATGAGGGAATGAAAGAATGAAGGATTGAAGGAATGAAAGAATGTAGGAGTGAAGGAATAATGGAATGAAGGAATAATGGAATGAAGTAATAATGGAATGAAGGGATGTAGGAATGCAGGAGTGAAGGAATGAAGGAATAATGGAATGAAGGAATGAAGGAATGAAGGAATGAAGGAATGAAGGAATAATGGAATGAAGGAATGAAGGGATGTAGGAATAAAGGAATGAAGGAATGAAGGGATGTAGAATGAAGGAATGTAGGAGTGAAAGAATGAAGGAATAATGGAATGAAGGAATAATGGAATGAAGGAATGAAAAAAATAATGGAATGAAGGAATGAAGGGATGTAAGAATTGAGGAAGGGAGGAATGAAGAAAGGAAGAGGTGGAGGGGCGGATGGATGGATGGAGGAATGGATACAAAGTTTTGGTTACATTGCTTTCGATTATCATTTATACTGGTTAAGCGACTGTTTAATATTGGTGACTGCATTAGTTTGATGGTTTTTGTTAGTTTGACGGTAATTTAGCTGTCTTTTCTTTTTCCTTTTAGGTGTTTTCTTACCAACTGGAAAGGAATTTGCCACAAACTGCCCTGGTGTTATTTGCAATTTGAAGAGAGATGTTACATCAAAACTGCATGCTTCTAGATCTTCCGATGGGCCAGGTAAAGCAAGTGACATATTTGACCATCAGAAAGGAACTACCAGTGGAACAGAGGAGAGGAAAGATTCATGGTGGTCCATTGATCTAGGCTCAAGCCATCGGCTTGTAATCACACATTACTCTTTAAGACACGGAAAAAGAGATGGAGAGTCAGTTCTTACCCATTGGCAACTGGAGGGATCCAATGACGGAATGAATTGGAAAAAACTTGAAACTAATTATAAAAGAGCAGATCCTCCACGCTTCAGAGATCCTCATCCATATTATACAGGCACCTGGTCAGTTGAAGGCAAAATGGGAGCTTTCCGATTTTTTCGAATTTTCCAAACAGGCAGAAATTCCTCTCACAAATATGGAATCTACTTGTCCGGAATTGAACTGTTCGGGGTACTTCTAAACATCTAGAAGCTTACAGAAGAAGCCTTAGAGACTCTCGCTCAAATTTCAAATAGCAACATATTGGACTACCTCCCAAAAATTTTAAAAGCAGTAAGATCGGATTTAGAGGGTCACACATCCCTTCCATGTAGAAACATTGTATAAAGGTCTCAAAGTAATTTTATCCTTACTTCTTTTTATATCTATCAGACAACAGTTTTAGTTTTCTTCGTGCAATAATCAGCTTAAAATTAGCCCTTTAACTCCCAAGATCTGATTGGTCATTCTTCTCCCCTCTAACTGATACACATTTCTTTTTAATTTGGTGTTATATCAAGATAACATCATCTACCAGATAAGTTTAAATATTTTCATTACCTGTTTGCTGGATAACACCGATATGGCAGGATCTCGTTACTTAATAGTGATGGGCTCCTACGTATGGATGTCATGGATGTCATACTCACTTCCGGTTTAATGTCAGGGGATTAAAGGAAAAGCTAAGGGTGAGGCGCATTTCACTCGGCCAAAAATTCTTGGTTTGTAATTTCTGTTCAAATTGATTTTGTTTTTACAATAATACAATACCACTATTGACCCTCAGCACCATCATGTTGAGCGCCAAAATTTCCTGTGTTTCCGATGTTGTCCTGGATCTGCCTTTACAATACAAACAAATCTTAACAGTCCCAATCTCAAGCCAAAATGTCAACTTATCGGGTAGAAATTCCTTCCCACTAAAATATTTCGTCATTTTAATTTTATGCTAATATTTAATCCAAGCGATAGACATATGTGGGATACCAAAGACGATCAGTTAATTGCAGAAAAAAGTGTGATAAAACCATACATAATATATGCATTTCAATCGAATTTGAATATTAGCTGAGCGGAAAGCGCCTCTTCGGGTTTTTAAATATATTAAGATCCATGCTTGTAGAGCAAACGTCTTATCACATAATTTAAAGGATCGTGTGCGGTTAAAAGTAAATATAATTTAAGGAGACTTATATAAGATAAGGCTTTGACGATGCACACGGGCAAAGAAGCCCACAACGCTAAGGATTATTTTAATGGCGTGAAACATGCCTTTTAGACAGGGCTTGAGCTCGCAGCCGTCCAGTTTACCATGGAGAGTAAATTTAGGCCATTGTTTCTCATATCAATCTAAATTAAGAAGGATCGCAACCTTCTGATCTTGAAAAACAGCATTTCTCACAATTTTTGGGGTTTCAAATGATCGCAAAAGCAATAAACACAAGGTGAGAGACGCCTTATTTCGTTTTCCAAACAGCTAGTTGATGATAATATGAAAACGAGCGCGAGACGAAAAGAGTGCGAGAGCGTAAAACGAGGAAAAGAGTGCGTGTCGCGTCTATTTCGTGTCTTTTCAACTCACATTTAATAAAATAGACTCTTACTTTAATGTTTTTTATCTCCTACTCAGCCAGCAATAACGATAGTTAGGAATGTAACGATGATATTTTGAGGGGAACAAGTTTCTTTTAAACTTATTCAGATGTCTTGAAGATATTTCATGTTAGATAATTGACACCAATGCGATCCCACTAACAGCTTGAGATAACTTGTACGTGTAGAAATTAAAGTTGTCTTCAGAAATTGATTCAGCTTCTCGAAACTTACCTGGACTGTTTACGCTTTCCATCATCTTTTTATCAGTTTAGTGGACTTAGTTTCAGTTTGAGTGAATTTGAGTGCAAGTAACGGAATACTTTCCCTGCGAATCCGGAAAACGAGGCTCAATTAGGGCAGTTTGATTGGGATTTTGGAGGACAGGCGCATAAATGACATTTTATCGAATCACTAGTAGTTAAAAAAATTAATTGCTAGTTGGAACATGTTTTTGTCCCATAATGATATAAATAGGTCACGCCATTTGCAACCCACTTAATTCACTATCTGCATATATCTGAAAATTAGATTGTGGGGGCGAATGGTGCCACGCATGGCACAAAATGTTTGTAATGTGGAGAGCGAACACGAAAGCAATTAATAGTAAACGGCCATTACGAGCAAACGGTTTACTCTCTCTTTAATCCTGGAATTCGCTTGCTTAAATAACATGCATGACGTAGTGTGACGCGAGTGTCACACGACACTACAATGTTTACGAACAGCTAACCATTTACTGCGTACACTGTTCACCTTTCGGTGATCTCTTGTTCTAATTTACGAACAAACAAATAGGTTTTTTCTTCTAGAACGACAGCAAAATGCTCTCTCATCTTGATTTAAAATTATCGACCTTTAACGTAAGGTTTTTATTGGGGAACATCTCTTGGGGAAGATCAATGGATATTCCCCAGTTATAACTCTAGTATAAACAATAACGCGACTTATTTAAACCAGTCACTTGCGAGCAAAAACATTTGATGGATAATAATAGAAAAAGCTGACAATCTACAAAGCACTCTAAAAGCTACAGTTCTTATCACTTCTTTGAAAACGCTGATAATTCTCCCCTACTACCCAGATTTGAAGAATTCAGTTTATATAATATATATAAACGAAAAATTATTCGTTACAAACTCGGCAAACTAAGATCAACACTGTATCGCTTAGGTTGTGTTAGATAATAATTTACAAAGATACTCCTGCAGCATATAGACAAGTAACAGATTCTTCCATTCTCTTACTTTTCAATGTCTGCAATTTCATGTAACTGCTCATAAAATATTGATTTGTCATACTCTTGAAAAAATCATCAAAGAAGATGGCATCTTAATTTTTTTAACTTGCATTTCATCTAAAACCAAACAGCAGATTGCAATATTTTAAACGTAGCAAAACGAAGGACACATCACACTCTAAATGAAAATATAAGAGATTGCAAAGAAAAAGTTATGTGGCCCCTCGAGGACACTTTTAATGGGGGCTGAGAGTTCACTTTTTATTCGGCTGCTTGATGAAAACTTTATAGGATAAAGCCTCTGTTTCTGTTAGTTCACACATGTTTAGAAGTACTCCATACAGCTCAATTCCAGATAGGTATATTCCATATTTGCCAGAGGAATTAACACCTGTTTGGAAAATCGAAAATAACGAAAAGGCGCTATTTCCCCTTTGACATACCACTTGCCTGTACAAAATAGAGGAGGATCTTTGAACTGTGGATCATTCTTGTCACGAATAGTTTCAATGTTTTCCCATTGCTTCCCATCATTGGATTCCTTCAGCTGCCATTGGGTTAGCAGTGACTCTTTTTTTCTTTTGCCGTGCCTCAAAGCGTAATGTGTGATCACAAGCCGATGGCTTGAGCCTAGATCAATAGACCACCACGAATTTTTCTTTTCTTCTGTCCCACTGACGGTGCTTGTCTTATGGTTTAATACGTCAGCCCCATCTCCAAGGCCATCGGAAGATCTGGAAGCAATCAATTCAGCGCAAGGTGCATCTCTTAATCTTTGTCTTAGGAAGCAGATGACACCAGTGCATATGCCGGCAAATTCCTTTCCAGCTGGTAAGAAAACGCCTGAGTGGAAACGAAAGTAAGATGGATAACGTTAAAAGAAAAAAAATTCCTTGTCTCCCCTTCTCATATGTATATAATTTAACGCCAGCGAAGAATGTGCTTAAAAACTAAACTAATATGACAGATACGTAGATAGAGATATCGCAAGGCTGCACCACTTTATACTAAACAGATTAGCCAAAGATGGAAAGTCAATATTATCTTTTAAAAAGTTCTTTCGTGTACTTACGACTTTGGTAATTTATGTACGTCTTGAGCTCCTCTTGTAGCCGCTTACACTCAAACTCAGAGTTGTTTGCTTTTTTTTTCAGCCTTTCTATTTGAGTCGACAGCTCTTCATTTTCAGCCTTCAAATCGGTTTGACCATTTAACGTCATTTCGAGCTCCTTTTTCTCCGCTTCAAGCTTTTGAATCTGCTCCACCATTACTTTGTTTGGTTCAATGGCTTCGTTTCTCTCCACTTTAACTTGTTTATTATTTGTTTTTAACTTTCTTTTCCGCTCCAGTTGACTTTTGTTCGTTTGGTCTGGTTGACCAGATTTGGTTTTCAGTGAATCTCTTTCTTCTTCCACATCATTGAGTTCCATTTCATATCCTACAAATTTGAATCAAAGAACATCGTCTAGAAAACCTATTGCAGGGATTGCTGAACATAAAAAATTCTCCTGAAAAAGTCGAGTTCGACATCGGTATTACTTTCAAAATTAAGAGATTAAACTTTCGTGGAAAATAAAACCGCGATGCCAGTAGGCTCAGTTACTATGACGACACAGAAATCCTCACTTGTAATGATGTAGAAGACATGTTTATAGCGCGGTGAATAAATTCAGTTGCGTGATCGAAACAAGAGAAATTTTGCTGGTATTCGATCAATATCTGTAAGAAAATAACGTTCACAAGTATACTTGTTGAACAGTCTGGAAAAAAAATAAAGAAGGACAACTTGATACCCAAAGATGAAGACGACGATGATGACGTTTTTAAACCCAATCAATGATTGCATAAATACTTGGCATATATTCCATTGAACGTCGAGCTAAAATTTTAAATGAACTAAAAAAAGGATTATCGAACCACAGTATCGCCAAGTGATTCATTTATCGTCCAATTTCAGTTGAACTCTTAGGAAGGGTGTTCAGAAAATGTTGTATTTCGGTATTTCGTGCACATTGAACATGTGCATAGTAATTTGGAGAGATATATTTTAAGATTAAAACGAATTTTTTTAAATTTAAATTAATTTCTTTTAGTTTCTCTGACTCCATCGACGTCTCTCGGACAGAACATTACAAATTTGGCTGACAAAGAATTGTGCAATATAAGCTTACCGTCAAGCAAAGGTTTTATAATGGGACCACTTTCTCTTTGGTTCTGCGAATCCCCCCGTATTGTGTCTCTCTGAATGGGATCTTCCGATGTAGTTTCCTCTTGTTGCCTCTCAATAGGTTCATCTGATGTATTCCTATCGGCTTCGAATGACCTTCCAACCGCCGCGTTTTGGTTTTCAGAGACTTTTCTGACGCTCTCCTGTACATCACATAGACCCTTGTCAATCCTGCCGCAAATTTCTAGCAATCGAGTCAATTTTTGTAGAGGATCTTGCCTTTCCAGCTGTTCAATTGTTGTCTCGAGGCGTTGCATCCTAGTTTCCATGTTTTTTCGGCCTTCCTCTCCCGTTGCTGATTGCATTTCACAATTTAATTCTTCGCATTCTTTCCGTGTTTCGTTATGCATCCGTTGCTCGTTCTGTATTTCTTCCCTAAAACGTTCAACGTCCTTTCGTAACTTCCCGCTTGCAGCTCGAACGGAGTTCAACCCAGTCTCCACTTTTACTTTTTCTAGTTAGACAGTGAAAAGAATTTGCAGAAGTTAACCAAAGGTAAAGAGGTCACAATCGGCTCTGCCTTAAATGATAAAGTAAAAGGTTTTCACAATCGTAACTTAACACAAGGCTAAGATAAGATTTCTGGACGAGTTTCTTCTACGTTTATGCACTTGCATTTTATTGGTAAAAGAAATTCAATTTGTCCTAATGTTTTCTCTACATTCATGCCTCAAGGCCCGGCCCGCTGTAGTACTTCAACTTCGCAAAAACTGTGCAGTGAAACGCTGACTGGCTAAACTATTGCTTTACATCGGCTAATGGTCCAGTCGTGATATCTTTGTTAAATAAAGTAGGGCTTGAGTATAATTAGGTTCTCCTTCCTTGGTGTAACTATTGTAAATGTAACAAAACTTGCCTTCGTCGCGAACTGCGTTAGAAAATGTAATCCCCCTGGCATGACTGAGGAGTTGGTCATTTGAAAATCTTTTCCCACATGGGTTTGATGTATTTTTTTAAGGAAATAAATAGACTCGGCACTGAGTGTACTCTCTTCAAATAAGAAATCACATACCAATCAGCTTTTCGGCGGCATTTCTCATCTTCATCTGCTCAAGAGCATCTGCGAGAATTCCCATAGTTGCTTCTCTTCCCTTCATTTGTAGCCACCTTTTCATCACTTTCCACGCCCTGTCACGGTTATATCTGAATTCGTCCTCAATATTAACAACCTCAGCTGGTGGCAGCTTCAAGATAGTTCCTAGGTCTATCCAGAATCTACCCACGTCATCGCATATTAACAATATGTGGTTTTCAGTGACACGAGTCTGTCGCCATTGTGTGATATTGGAGATGTCTGCAAAATAAGCATTTATCTTATTGAAAAAAAAATTGTCACATAAAAGGTTTAAAAGACAGATAGCAACAAAAGCTCGCTAGGAGCCGTGGAAATGACTTCTCAGGATTCCACATAATACTATATCGATTACAGGTAACGACTTGGAGGAGATAGTCAGTTTAACTGATAGCGTTTAAGTTATGAAATTAGAACTTTAAGAACCTTCATTTCTGGTTGAATTTGCCATCTCTTCAAGTAAGTCGGTCGAGAATTTTGTCAAACTGAGGCAATTTCCAGATGCTGTCTTGGCTGAAGTAGCTAAAGAAGACAAAAGTCACCAATATAAAATCAGTCACCTGCAATCAAGCGTTCTTTTTTTTTCTGAGGCGTGCGATTGTGTGGCAGTTATAGAGTAGGTGGTCAAGCAATATAGCAAAAAAAAAAAGAACGCCTGATCGCAAGATAGATCCCGTTTAAGGAAAGAGCAATCAGGCTTTTATTCCGTTCTATCTCTAAAGGCTAATAGGCAAGTAAGGCGAAATAAATAGCCATGGGCCACAGCAATAGCTCTGATGTCCATCTCATTACGAAAAAAGTACCATGACTAGCTCTCAGTTCAATAGTCGTGTCTTTGAAACCCGAAAAAGCACTAATGAAACTGTATGAATATGTGTTGCTGTGAGGAGCACAGTTTTACGCATTTTTTATCTGGTTAAAGCAGAACAATGAAAATGTTTGATTCATAATGATGCTGATTTCATTCCCTGACGTTTCGGTAATTGTTTCTGAAGTAACTACTTTTCCATGGGCAGGATGAATGTATCTGAAAGTATTTTTTTTATAGGGTAAGAGTGATAAGGCCTACATATCGATTGATGAATTGATTTCTTTCAAAAATCACTTAGTTGTCCAAAAGAACAAACAGCCATTCTTTTACATTGACCAAACTGTATCAGAAATTAAACCTGCCCCCAAATGGAGTGTAATGGTTGCTATGGTTTCAGCATCAATAAGTGAAGAGGAAATAAATCTTGGCTCCTAAATACCTTCAGTAGTCAAATCCATGCTTAAAATGTTTACATTCAAATTCTTTTCATTTTTAATTTATTTTAGACAGTCTTTATTTTCCATGATAAAACCGATAAATAACATTAATTAGAAAACGATTCTTTAAAACTTTTTCGTATAAGCCATTTCCACGGATAAGCCGTGCCTTTTTGTTCTCGAAAATCGGCAAATTTGAAAAAAAAAAAAAACGTTCACTCCGAGCGCTATATGATAATCTACTTGCTAACCTTGTTTGCTCAAGCCGTACTGTTTATATATTGTGTCCGGGCTTACTAGTTTGGCCGCTTGCCTTTGCCTTATTGCCGAAGTAGTCAGGCTTTTTTCCTCAAGAATTTGCTTTAAACTTTTAAAATCTCTCGAGAGAATAGTTGGGAGTTTTTAGTCTTTCTCTGATAGGTATTGGTCGATAACAGTAAACATCCCACGAAAACTATTACGCTCATAATCTTCCCCGTCTTTCTCGGTACGAACTGTTGCGTAAAACTTCTCAGGAATTTTATTCAGGACCACCGGTTCATAATTTGATATCCGCTTTTGGAAGTCAGACTTTAGGCGAGTTGTTTTCCTTTATTGGGTGTTTTTGCTTTTAGAATTCTCCCTCACACTCTGAATTGAAACAATGTTCATTTTCTCCTAACCTGTCGGCCATTTTTTTTTGTTGTGCTATCGCAACTCATCCTCAGTCATTTCAAATTCATCTTTCTGCACCCAACATTAACTTTCTTCACTCAATTTCGACTTTCTGAAATGTTTGGGGTTAATTGACAAGTTCTCGGCCAATGAGCATTCTGAAAGTTTTGCAAGTATATTATTAGGTCTGAAATTACATATGTGTGATTTCAAAGTCCAACGAACACGCAGAGTGAGTTCGATTTGAAATCAAAAGTATGATTTCAGATAAAAATTTCACAATACAAAGTTCAATTACCACACGATGACTTCTTTGACCTACTTTGCCTTTCATTTGATTGTTTTCTTTAAACAGCTAAAAAATCTGATTGGTTCTTTTGTTTTTGTGTGGATTTCTTTCAATTTCACCTGCCTATTCAGTCCAAAGTTTGGAATTCTTCAAATGCACAAGTTATGGCTAAATATTATATAAGTTAACGAATCATTCAAATTTGCCTGCCTCGATGGTTGCGAATGATTAAGATGTCTGGGCTCTCTTAGCGATGTCAAGTATCATCTCTAGATAATATAAATTGCCTCAGTTTCTTCAATATTCCAGAACCCCATTATTTTTAATTTCTCAGTTTCTCGCAATATCTCATTCCATAAAATATTCTCGCCTCCCTACATCCTACTTAAAATAAAGGAATCAAACCTGCCATGATAATTGAGAACCACGTTCATTAAACATGGTTGCTATGGTTTCTTTTCATTATTAAAGATTTCCGCATATTTTACTAATTACGTCTACATGAACAATCAATTAAATCGTAGCATTTATCTTCTTTCGGTGTCAAGTTACCCTTCTAAAAGTATTATTTGATGAGGAAGAAAATTCAGCAACGAAAAGCAGCTCTTGGCTTGGCTTCGCCCGTTGGTTGCAGTCGCTATGCACTAATCTTTTATTTGTTGACACTCGTTAATTCGGGCCACGAAGCATGACGAAGGGAATGAAACGCACTGTCGTATCATTTAACTGATGTTGTGGTTGAATGCATTGCTGGCGCATTTCCACAGAATTAATTACTAGTTTGAAAAATAAAATCTTGTAACAAGGACCGACTTCTGTAAACATGAATTTGATAGGTCGTTTGGGGCTCCCTCCGATCTCTAACATATAAATTTTCTTGGATGAAGTCTCTACTTTCCTGTCTTGAGACATGGATGTTTTAAACGATTGATAAGGTTCTCTTCATGCTGATTGTAAATGATAAAATGTTGCCATAGAGATTCTGAGGCCCCTCTTAAGCTCGCTATAACTTGTTTCTTATGACTTTTTCCCCTGCCTGAGGTTGTCCAAACGTCAATGACTTTTAAGTTATCAACAACAGCTGACACACGGAACAACTGTTAGGAGTATAAGAATCAATAAAACTTCTTTTCAAATGGGCCTTTTTAACCCGCTCACGGGCCATTTCTCCGGTCTACCTTGAATTATTCACACCTTGGAATATTTTGGCACTCAAGACTCAATTTTTTAGACATTGGAGTCTAAGTTGGAGTTAATACGTCGATCGAGTCGAAGTTTTAGCATCCTCCCCTAGGCAAACCTCCGGGCAAAAGACTGGTTTGCTCAAATTCCCGCCCAGTTTTTTCGGTAAAAAGAAAAATTCTACATCTCAGGACCGAGCCTTAGAACTTAGATATTGTAGGCTTTCTCTTCTGAGCCATCCGCTCGCGAAAATAAACTACTTACCTTTGAAACTTTTATATTCAAAGATATAACATTTGCATCCCTCTGAAAGACTTGATACTTCCGGTTAAAATTCCTCACCATCACCTGGGTGAGGTTCAAACTCCCTTCTCCCTCCCCTCAAGTAAGGACGAATGAAAGGGTTAATAGTTGGATCATGAGCTGGAGATTCCTCTAGAGGGAAAGTTTGATGAGTGCGAAGCGTGAATCACCTGTCACGTTTGGAAATCGAGAGCAAATAATCTTATCTTTTTATATTAAATCTACTATTCGTCCAAATTTAACAAAACAGGCTAATACTTTTATTTCATTTTGTTTCCAAACGCACACTGGTAGGTTACTCACTACTTAATTAACGCCGCATAGAGAGCGAGTAGCGTGGCCGATCAGATTGCTGCGTTTTGATAAAACATGAGCTGCACAACCCCATTTACATTCTAATATTCGACAACGTTTGGCTATAGGACTCTAAGATCAACTTTTCCTCTTTATAGTTACTTTTATACCCGGTCCTCATGAGTTATCCTTCCTCAGAACTCGAATTAGAGAAAAAATGCTTCAGTCTCTAATTGTGTTTAGCACATTGTCAAAAGTCTTTCTCTCTGAGTCTACTTCGGTGTTCTACTACCTCGTCATTTTTTGCGTGCGTCAATTAACAGATGAACACAAAACGCTTCACTCAATCAAGTGATCTTTTATTCCCCCATTTTAAGTCTATCCACTGAAAGCTCGTCAGAAATACTAATGCGGATGTTTTTGAAAAATAGGCTGACACTCCAGATAACACTTTAGAAAACTACGCCCCTTATCACGATTATTAACAGTTTGATAGTTCTCCCCTTCTCCCCGGGTTTGGAAAATTCAATAACCAACGGCTCGCTTGTTCCAAAATTTCACTTTCAATCATCGAAAAAAAAGCTAAAAAGAAGTCCCGGAAAAGGTCTCCGGCAGATGGCGTGACAGCTTCAGCTCTATGCTCTATACTCTCATAGAGCACGTTCTTTCAACCAATGACAGCGCGCGCTATATCCGAACTTTATTATAATACTTATTGTGCACACAAAGAATTAAGTCTGACTTGCGTAGCCCGCGCGAGATTTGAACTGCTCTCATATTATGAAAGATTACTCTAGGAGCGGCGAAGTCGTGATTCGATAGTCCATAGAGCGAGAAAGTGAAGGTTTCCTCCTCCGACTTTCTCGCTGCTATTTTCTCCCCTCAAATTTTCTTTTCGCTGTCTTTCCTTAAGCCTTTCCGAGCGTTTAAATTTTTTGCTCGTATGCTAATCGGAAACTTCGACAAATTCCTCATGTGTTCTGAAGCTGTTGCGCCATTGTTCAAAAATGGCCATATGGGGTCATTATAACAAAGCCTATTGCTGGTTTTCAGTGTCACGCCATTCAAAATAGATCAAAATAAAAAATAAAAACCGTTCAATCGATTTAGTCTAGAATCTGGAAATAGAAAGAAGCTAGATATGTAAAGACTCTCGCCAAGATTCAGGTCACAGCAATTTTTCTTACGGAAGATATGAGGAGAAACGTTTTTCCCAAATTTATAGAGATTTGTATGGAGCCGCCATGCTGGTGCCCACCTAGATGGGCACCAACATGGCGGCCGGAAACCAGCAGAAACATCTGTCACTGAGTTTTGCTACAAAAGCGTGAATTTATCTCTCTAAGAACTCATAAACGTAACAATAATACTTTATTCTAATACAAGAACTGTTCAGATAGCTGAATTTCCCTAAATAAGTCACCTTTTAAACCAACATAACAGCTCTCTCGCTCGTCATGTAAAGGCCACGTCACGCAAAAGCTTAGAAATTCAAGAGTAGTCTATCACTAAACCAAGAACCCATTTGGAGTGAAAATTTGTCTGAATATTAGTTTTTAGCTGCTCTAATACATCATGAAAGTAAAATCTCAAGAGGATCAATAGTTCTGAAGTCTGAAATTTAGTGACGTCACGTGAAAACCAGCAATTGTTATCTATGTCGACCCACTTTTCTTAATACGCATGACACAATTTTTTTTTTTTTGCGTTAAAAACCAACTCAGTCCGACTGAAAAAAAAATTCAAAAACTTAAAACTCGGTTTTTTCGGGCCCTAAAGTGCTCTTATTTTGTCTTTTGAGTGTCCCGTGGACTAGTAACAAATTAGCGGGTGATGACGTAGAAAACTGTGAAAACTCTCAATTGACACTTACAAATCTCTCACAACTCTTGTAATTTTGTATCAGTCAGCGTTGAAATACTCCTGAAATAATGTCTGATAGCGATGTATGCCTACCTTCAGTAAGCTCTACCGAGAGTTGTAATATATCGTACTCAAGCAGTAGATAAGAAATGAAAGTTGCGAGTACGGTTCGCGTGCCTCAAACGAAGATTTCAACGAACACTGACAAAGACGATTCCTTCGCACCATGTGCGGCGAAGGTTCCTCTCGGTCAGTGCTCTAGAGTTTTGCTGCTGTAGAGAAATTCCCTTTCTAAACCAAAAGCAAACTTTTGGCGAAAGAATCAGCTGTGTCACGAGGCACGATGATTTTTCAATCAGAAGTCATCGGATAGTTTCACTGCAAGTTGCTTCTCTCCTCAGAGATTGCAAAGGAAGAGGCCATCGTCGCGATTGTCGAGCCGGTCAAACCGAATGGAAAACGAGTGAGATTACATCATTGATATCAGGAAAGGGCTTTAACTTTATTACAAATGATGTATTTCTGTTAGTTAAATACGATGGAAACTACAATTGGTAGGGTTTTCATCCGATAAGAAAAGTGCAAATGTAGTCATGTGGAAAAACAGGGAGTATCAGTACATCTCAAGCGCTTGAAATAAACAACAATAAGGGGTTCTCGAAAAGAATGTTGAACAATCGTGTACGGTGTGAAAACAGGCTCCTTAATCAGCATTCTTCTTAGCTGAATTCACCGGTTATCTTCCCCTGATTTGACAAGTGCTATGTGTTCGTTACAGGCGTCTTCGAAGCCGGTACGGGGCATAAGGCTGACGACATTGAAGAGTAAAATCTCCTCGATGTCGACGATCGAAACGCGTCCATTTTGCCATGCAGCTACATCCTTTGGAAAGTAGTGTATAGAAATACCCGGTATATGTGTATTACTCTTGTAGCAAACATAATTTGGCGCTCCGGCCACACAATACCTTCGTCCTTTCTTCTAGATTTCTCCTTTCCCCACCATAGATTGCGACGTTTCTTCACAGTTTTCTACAACTCAGCTATGTAGCATGATCGTTCTGGCCGCGCGCTTAGCTCACTATCTATTTTCTGATTGGCCGAAATTTCGAAATCAGCGATTGGCTGAAACCAGCGATTGGCCGAATTTCCGAAATCAGCGCCTGGAACGTCATCTAGCTGCAGATTATACAATAATCAAGTCAAGTACACTCAAGGTCACGGGTAATAATGTCATGTATGACTGCAGTGTATGATCTCTACGGGTAATCATGTCAACTTTGCGCGCTTTATGTAGCTTGCTGATTTGTATACTTTTACACGTTTACAAATAAATTATCAGTTCCACTTACTGTAGTGAACTTTTATTTCTCTTTCAATGTATAATAAAACAATTATTAAATTCGTTTTTTCTGATATCCAGAATAAACAAGGTAAGGGTTATCAGCCTCAGCCTTTGGCTTTGGCTGATACCCACTACCTCGGCCTTGATTGTTCTGGATATCACAAAAACCTCATCCAATAATTGTTTATTGACTGAATGCTCTCGACTAATCGGAGTTTTTATGGTAAGTCTTCTGTATAATAACAAGAATCATCATGTGACCTAACAGCGAGAAGACACTTAAGAATGATAAAGTTGTGCGATTGAGTCTTACCTGTGATTATAAACCCTTGAAAGTGAGAGAAAGGATACCCTCCCACCCACGCTCAGTATACTGAATGTCCTGTGTCATTCACAAGATCGAGCTGAGTTGGTGCATAGCCCCAAGACCCCATGCACAAACTATGTAGAAACAAGGAAAATTTGGTTTTTATCAACTGCGTTGGTAATGTGTATCGCCCACACAATTAGCCTATTCAGATGTTCGGATTACATTTTGGGCCTGGTGTGTGATTTGATGGTTTAATAGCTTGGGATGACATGTTGCAGAAATTGATCCATGTCTTAATCTATATATTTACTGTACAGACCCATGGTAACACGGAATGTATTTATTTTATATGCTTAAAAAAAAGCCAAATTATTGTTAATGGTGACTAGTTCTATGCGTCTGTCCTCCAATAGATTATAGGTAAGAACCTGTCAAAATGCTTGTATAATTTACTTTATCATAAAAAATTTATTTTGTGAAAAATGATGACGTGTGTGTGTGCGCGGACGATTAACTACTCTTTATAGTACATCTTTATGCTAAAACCCGGAAAAAGTTATAAAATAACTGGTTCCTAAGTCAGCTGAGCGCTCACCAGAAAAAGAGGTGCCTAAGAAGCTAAATTTACTCTTGGCTACGCCTCAACAAACTTTTACACGCCTTTGGTGCTTCAACTTCCCGCGTACTTCATATCCCCATGAATGCACAGTTGACGCACGAAAAAACTGCTAGGAGAATAAGAATTAATTTAGCTTCTTCAACTTAGCCTTTTTAACCCGCTCACTGGCCATTTTTCCGGTCTACCTTGGATTATTCACACCTTTAATTATTTACATATGCATTTCAATTGGTGTTGAATATTGGCTTTGCGGAAAGTGCATCTTCAGGTTTTTAAATATATTGCGATCCATGCTTGAAGAGCAAAATTTTTATCAGAGAATTTTAAGGATCGTATGCGGTTGATTGTAAATATAAGAATTTGAGGAGACTTATAGAAGATAAGGTTCTGACGATGCACACGGGAAAAGAAGCCCACATCGCTGAGGATTATTTTTGTGGTCTGCAACATGCCTCCTGGATAGGGCTTGAGCTCGCGGCAATCCAGTTTAGCATGGAGAGTAAAACAAAGGCCATTTTTCTCATATCAAACTAAAATTAAAAAGAATCGAAACCTTCTGATGTTGAAAAAACAGCTATCATCACACTCTTTTGGCTTACAAATGGACGGAAAAACAATAAATAAAAGAAAAGAGGCATTATCACGTTTGCCAAACAGTTGGTTGCTGAGACTATCACAACACGCACGAGACGAAAAGAGCTCGAGTAAACACACGCGTAAAGCGAAGAAAAGAGCGCGTCTCGCGTCTTTTTCGTGTCTTTTCAACTTGTGAAGAAAAAAAAACCACTCAAACTTGCATTTGATAAAATAGACTCTTACTTTAGTGTTTTTAATCTGTGCTGCTCCACCTACAATTATAGTACCTGGGAATTTAACAATGATATTTTGAGGGGAACAAGTTTCTCTCAACCTTATTCAGATGTTTTGATGATGCTTCATATTGGATAACTGACTCCACTACGATCCCACCAATAAAAGCTTGAGATAACTTGTACTGTGCAGAAATATAAAGATTTCTTCAGAAATCGATTAAGTCTCTTGAAACTTACCTTGATTGTTTACGCTCTCCATCATTTTTTTATCAGTATGGTGGACTTAGTTACAGTTAGTGTGAATTTGATTGCAAGTAACGGAATACTATCCCCGCGAATCCAGAAAAACGAGGCTCAATTAGGGCAGTCCGATTGTTTTTTATCATATCATTGGTCGTTTAAGACTTAAAAGCAGACAGGCCCATGTTTTTGACGAATAATGATAAAAATACTTCACACCACGTGCTACCCACTCAACTCACAATCTACATATATCTGAAAATTAGAATGTGATGGAGCTCGAGATTTCTAATCCGTGATGCAGTTGATGAGGGCGAATATCTTATCCTATGTGAAGAAATCTAAAGCTCCTATTCTAACTGTTTTGGTACCAATCTTCCAGTCGTCCAAAAGTTTTCAATAAGACACGCTCATGTTTTTATTTTATTTTGTTTCCAATCACATCGATAATCCACTCACTTTACTCACTATCTATCACGGAATAGAGAGCTACTAGTGTAGCCAATCAGATTGCAGTAGTTTTGATAGAGCGCTAGTTGATTTATTCTAAAACGGAATGGCGAGGGGCATAGCCAATCAGACTTCAGTATCCGCGAGAGAATGCCAGTTATAGTTATATGTGGTGGCTACTGACCAGAACCTGAGTCGCACAACATTTTTTAGTTTCTTATGTTCGAAAGTTACAAGTTTGGCTGCTTACGACCCTATGAGCAACTTTTCCCCTTTAGAGCAACTTTTATACCCGATTTTCATGTGTTACCATTCTCCAGCACTAATATTTGGTGGATGATAAAGAAAAAGCTGACAATCTATAAAGCACTCTAAAAGCTACAGTCATCACTATTTTAAAAACGCTGATAATTCCCCCCTACTACTTGGTTCTGAAGAATTCCATAACCTAGCAATTTCCTAAATAAACGAATTCTTCGTTACAAACTCGGGCAAACTAAGATCAACACTCTATCACTTAGGCTGTGTTAGATGATCATTTACAACGATATTCTTGCAGCATAGACAACTAAAAAATTTTTCCGTTCTCTTAATTTTCCATATCTACAATTTTATGTAACTGCCTATAAAATATTGATTTGCTACACCCTTAAAAAATTGATCAAAGAATAGGGCATCTTAATTTTTTTTTTTGACTTGCATTTCACTTAAAACCAAACAGCAAATTGCAATGTTCTAATTGTTGCAAAACGAACGAAAAATCACACTCTAAGTGAAGATATAAGAGATTACAAAGAAAAAGTTATGTGACCCCTCACAGGCACTTTTAAAGGTAACTCACACACAGACCTTGATTTGAGGAGTTACTTTTTTATCTCAGCCGCTTGATGAAAACATTAAAGGTTAAAAGCCTCCCTAGTTGTCATCTCTCAAATGTTTAGAAGTATTCCATACAGCTCAATTCCAGATAGATATAATCCATTGCTGTCAGAGGAATTTGTACCTGTCTGGAAAATTCGAAAAAAACGAAAAGGCGCTATTTCCCCCACAACAGACCAAATTCTCGTATGATACAAAGATGTGTCTCTGCACATACACTGTGAATCCTTCATGTGAATAGTTTCAAGAACATCCCATTTCTTTCCATCATTAGATCCCTCTAGTTTCCAATTTATAGGTGCTAACTTTCCATACATATTACCGTCCCTCAAAGAGCAGTTTGTGATTATAAGCCGATAGCGTAAGCCCAGATCGATGGACCACCATGAATTTTCCTTATCCTCTGTCCCACTGGTGGTGCCCGTCTCATGGTTAAGTATGTCATTCACATTTCCGATGTAATCGGTGGATCTGTTAGCTACCAGCTTAGCCGAGGCTTCTCTCTTCAAGAAGCATATGACACCACGGCAGTTTCCACCAAATTGCTCTCCGGTTGGCGAGAAAACGCCTAAACGGAGAAAGACAAGTACCTCAGAAAACAGTTGAAAAGGGAAAGTTATCCCTACCACCTCCACCCGACCGTTTTCCTAACTTTAATAACACGTGACTAAACATCCTTATAAAAAACAGATATCAAGGCACTATTAACTTTGTGCCTTTATACTTACGCCTTCTGGAGTTGATGTACTTCTCAAGCTCCTCTTGTAGCCTGTTGCGCTCCATCTCACCGTTTTCTACTCTTTTACGTAGCTTTTCTTTTTGAGTCCACAGCTCATAAATTTTAGCCTTTAACTGCCTGGGCTCTTCTAGATCCGTTTGATCTTTTATAAGTTTCATTAATTTTTCTGTCGCGGCTTTTAGATTTTCAATCTGTTCTTCCAAGTTTTCCACAACTTTTGCCTTCGTTTTCGTAATCGGATCGCTTGTTTTTTCGAATTCTTTTATCTTCGCCAGTTGTCCATTGTAGGCTTCCTGCAAGGCATCATTTTTATTCTTGAGTTGCATGATTTCCTTTTTCAAACTTTCTTCTTCTTCTTCCCACTTCTTCTTATCTTTTTTGTGCTCTGTTCTCATGTCATTTAGTTCCTTTCTCAAACCCAAACATATCTGGCATTCTGTATAAACAATCCTCAGATTAGCTTCTTTAAAATTACTCAATTTAAATCATTATGATACCAATAAAGATCTGGCCACAAAAACTTCATTATTCGTATTTCTCCGACAACCCTACCAAAAATATTTGCCGAATCAAGGGAATGTTATGAGGCGATTTTTTGAAAAAGAATGCGCTAATTTTCAGCCCAACTTTCTTCCAAATGTGAAAAGAAAAACAGGCAGCCTAACTGCCCTAGATGACAGCGAAGACAAAAACAAAAAGTATGGTACTAATAAAAGCGACCGAGGAAATGGCTGGTATTAACTGTCTATCAATATATTTAAAGATATCAAAATTTATTTTTCCAATGTTTTCTATCTAAGCCGGCGTCGAATGATCTATGCCAGTATGGCGTCACGCAGCTATATCGAAGCGCTTCGCATGGCTTGTGTTAGCAAGGGACGCCATTAATAGCTAACAAAGAGAAGCTCAATACAAGCTATTGGATAATTATCCACAGATTTACTCTCTGTGTGCTAGGTTTGTTTTATAATTGCTGTTTATTATCTTGTTAACGTGATTGTTTGTAATTTCATTGGTTAAAATTCTGGGTAAGTAGGCTGACGGCCATATTGACCTCGGAACGTATCAAAAGAAACTAAAACTAGAATATAGTCGACGCCCTCAGGGAAAGATTTAGTGTCCGTTATATCAAGAGTCCGTATACTAAAAGCGGGTACGGAGAAAAAATTGTTTTGTCTCTAAACATATGAAATAATATGTAACTACGAAAACATTAAGTTTCTAACGTGGCCTCAGGAACCGGAAGAAGATCCAGTGGCCAGCAGGAAATTTATCATATTTCGCTTTATATTATGTAAGTCAAGATTGTGGACGAAGTGCTTAAGTGTCCGCTATATAAAATGTCCAACTCTGACTTAAGATTCACGCCCTAGAAGCGATGTGGCTTACAAGTTGACTGGATGACAGAAAGAAAGGTCAAATCAAATTAAATCTGTAGCCAAATCGATACGCGAACATCAACTTGAAGATAAGAATTTCATAAATGTCCGTCCTTTCACAAGCTTTTACGGTGAGTGGACCACTCAGAAAAAGACGCAAACATTTTTTTACACGCCCAATAATTACTCGAGCTCCCGCAAGCCGTTCGTTTTTCTCCTTAGTCGCCAAAATCTGCATCGTCTTCCCAGATGTTCTAAGTTTCAAAACACAGGAAACTGGGGATGAAAATCGTGAGCTTCCCACTCTAGGTTTGCCCCTATCCCAAATCACGCTATTGTCACATGCTCAAACATCTGGGTGGCGATACAAAAGCCGAAATATTTGCTTGGAGTTATCAATATAGTTCAAACTGGCGTCTGTCCCGACGATAGATATGGAAATATTTCATCGCTCACACGGCGCCATAAAACATTTCTGTCCATGTATATCGCTGTGACTGTTTTCATCGTCGATTTTTAGGCTTTTGAAGCCAGTTTATTTCAATTCGAGTTTCTTCTACACGTTTGCTCTTCGTTTTCCGAGGTCTAAAAATGTGTACCTTGATGATTTTAAAGTACGGTCCATATCGATTGTTGTCTTCGTCGATTTTAAGACTTGGAAGCTATTCTAATTGGGTATTCTTCCGCATAATTCCTTTTCGTTCAAATGGTATACACCAGTGTATTTTGATCGAGGATGTAGTGAAAAGAAGAAAAATACTAGCCAGATCATTTTAGCCCACGGTCACAGGGACACGGGTACAGCGCCAGTTTAAACTATGTTGATAACTCGAGGCAAAAATTTATTGCACCTTTAGAAAAAAGTTGCCTGTTTTTCTAGGTGGTCCGTTCACCGTAAAAGCTAGTTAAAGGACGGGCATTTGTGAAGTTTTTGACTGTCAGTTTAACACACGTTTACCTTGTCAATTTCGATTGCAGCTTTTCTCCGTTACGCGTACTAATAAGTATTTCTGAAAAATATATGATGTTTTGTCAATTTGAATTTTTATTACTTTTTTTAATGGGGCTGAGGGCCCTCAGGCCTCTCCCCTACTGCGGTCCCTGCTATGGCGGATAGTGGCTCACACAATTTCATGCAGTATCAACTTACCATCCATAGTTGAACCCTCGCATGTTTGCCTATCCTTATATCTCTGTCCATTTCCTTTCTGGGTGCTGTCAGCCAGCCCGGCTGGCTGACGAGAATCATCATCTTCTCCAACGGGAATCATTTCCTGCACCAGATTTTTCAGATTTACATTTCTAATTGAGAGGTCCTTTTGTAGCTCTGAAAATTTTTCCTCCATGCGTTGGATTCTTTCCTTTAGGTCCTTCCTCAACTGTTCCACTGTACTTTGTAACGTCTGAAATAGTGCCTGATTGTAACGTGAGCTTGTCTCCACTTTTCTTATTTCTAAGCACAAAGAGGAAAAAAATTTGCGTATGTACACGGTAGTAAGGTTGCGGGCTCTTCATAATGCTCTCAAGCTGTTAACATTGCGCTAGATTCCAGTAAGACTCCCCCACCACAACCTATTCAAATGCTGGCTCATGCAATTGCAGTGGCGAAATAGTTCAATGTTTTCAATTATTTTGAGGAGATCTGACTCGAGTTTAAAGTGTTGCTAAGCGGCCTTCGCGGTGATGCTTCAACCTTGCAAAAACTGTGCGTTGATACGCCTGTGGACCTCACAAGCTATTGCCTCCCGTCAGCAAAACTTACATATTCATTTAAATCTTTAGTGAGGCTTACGTATAACTGATTACCCCTCTCTTTGTGTAACAACGATATAATTGAAGCTGTTCGCGGCGCGAGCTCTATTTAGAGAGAAACTTCCTTAACGTAACCATGAAGTCTTTCGCTTCAAGGTCTTTTTCTACTTAGGTATTAAGTTTTTTCGTTTTGAAAGTAGATAGACCTGGTGTTGACCGAGTTTCCTTTACAAAAGGAGATTACATACCAAGCAATTTTTCGGCAACATCTGTCCTCCCTATCTTCACCAGAGCATTTTTAAGAACTTCCATTGTTGCTACACTTCCGTTTTCTTGTTGCCACTTTTCAAGCACTTTTTGTACCCTTTCACAGCAATCACCGCTGTGATCAGTCTCAGTGTTATTCAGAAAAGCTGATGAGAGCCCTAAGGCTGAACCCAGTTTTTTCCAGTGTTTACCTACTTCCTCACATATTAACTCCTTCTGGTTTGCATTGATAAGAACCTGCTCAAACTGTAGACCACTAGAAGTGGCTGCAAAATAAGTAAACATCCTATTTGATCAAAAATTTTGACTCGAAAATTATGACCAGACAGCAAAAAAATGTGCACTGGGAGCCGCAAAAATTATAACTCTGGATATCCTGTTTATCAGTAACAGGTAACGACTTGGAAGGGATAATGAGTAAACCTAACACCGTTTTAGGAAATTATGAATTTAATTAAGAACCTTTATTGCTGTCGTCAGAATCACCCATCTGTCCAAGAGAATCGGTTATTTCCACCTCCCGACTCGGCTAAATAAACTGAAGAAAACAAAAAACTTTATTGAAGAAAGAGCGCATGACCGAAGGATTAAGTAAGGCCAACCAGGTTTTTATTCCAATTCTATTACTAATGGTTAACAGGCTGGTAAGGTGAATTAACTTGCTATAGCAATAGCTTTAATATCCATCCCGTTATGAAGAAAGTACTATATATGATTAGCTCCCAGTTCAATGGTGGTGTCCTTGAAACCCGAAGAAGCGTTTTGGTATAGAGGCTGAATGAAGATGTGTTGCTGTAAAGAACAGAGATTTACGCATTGTTTATCTGGTTCAAGCAAACAATTTCCATTTAACGTGAAATACTTTGATTTCATCGCGCAATATATCTTATTTAAAAGTAGGTAGCGTGTCCTCTTTGGGACCACCGAAACTTTCTGCACTCAATTTCGACTTTCTGTACTTTTTGGGATTAATTGACGTGTTCTCGGTCAATAAGCATGCTAAACATTTTTCAATTATATTATTAAGTCTTAGATCATACGCATGACTTTAAAGTCGAACAAACACGCAGAGTGAGTTCGATTTGAAATCACAAGTATAATTTCAGATTTAAATTTAAAGATACGAAGTTCAATTACCACTCTTAATGCATCCATTTTGAAATCACAAAGTTCAATTGCCCAAATGCAGGTGTTTTTTTTTTCAGCACAAATACTTTATTGATCCAGTATTCAGGTTGTTTGTAAAGAGTTGCAAAATTTCCCCCACGACGGCCTCTTTGATCTTCTTTGCCTTTCATTTGATTGGTTACTTCAAACATCTAAAAAATCAGATTGGTTTTTTGTTTTTGTGTGGATTTCTTTCAATTTTACGTGCCTATACAGTCCAAAGTTTGGAATTCTTCAAATGCACAAGTTATGGCTAAACATTACAGAAGTTTTGGAGTCATTCAAATTTGCCTGCTTCGATGGTTGCGAATGATTTATGGTGTCTGAGTACTGTATGATGTTAAGCATCATCTTTAGACAAAAAAAAATTGCTTCAATTTTTTCCACATTCCAGAACCCCATTATTTTTTATTTTTCACTTTCTCGCAATTTTCACTCTATGAAACATTCCCGCCTTCCTACATCTTACTTGAAACGAAAGAATCAAAACTGCGATGATAATTGGGGACGAAGTTTATTGAATGTGGTTGCTATGGTTTCTTTCACTATTTTACCAATTACGTCTGCATGATCAATCAATTAAACCGCAGCATTTGTCTTCTCCTAGTATCAGGTTACCCTTCTCAAAGTATTATTTGATAAGGTATAGCAAAGAAATTTCGGCAACGAAAAGCAGCTTATGACTCAGCTTTGCCTGTTAGTCGCAGTATCTATTACGTGTAAAGTTGCTGTGTACTGATATTCTGTTTGTTGACATTCTTTAATCCGGGTCAAGAAGCTTGACGGAGAGAATTAATAGCTGACTGTCGTATTATTTAAGTTGTTGTTGAATACCATTGCTGGCGTATTTCCACAGAATTGAATACTAGTTTGGAAAATATAATCGTGTAATAAGAACTGACTTTTGTCGACATGAAGTGTACAGGGTGTCTGGGGTCCTCTCCCATCTCGAACTATAAATTTTCCCTTTCTTGAGACACGGATGTTTTAAACGAATGATAAGGTTCTCTTCATGCTGATTGTAAATGACAGAGTGTTACCCTAGAAATTCTAAGGCCCCCCTTAACCTCGATATAACTTTTCCCCTGCCTGAAGTTGTCCAAACGTCAGTAACTTTTACATTACCGACAACAGTCTTTTTCAAGACTACTCTCCCTCGGATGATCAGACTACAAGATCGACAGTAACTCCTAGGTTAAAAACCATATACTGCCTATTCTTAAGGCAAGGCTTACCGTTGAAACTGATCCTGACTGATTGCACACCACAAAGTCAGTAACTTTTCTAGAACGTTTAGGGCACCACTCTCAGAGATAATTAAACTCACATGATGCCCTTATCGCAGAGCGCTCTTGTAGCCGGTCTGGAGTCGAGAAGAGAGAATTCAAGGACCTATTCTAAACTCTGGCAGATTTTGGTATATTTAAAGAGATAATTTGCATTTTAATATATGTATTTTGGCGATTCAGCGACTTCGTTCTCGAAATTTACGCGTACAATTTACAAGTGTGTAATAACACTGACACAGTCAGCCTTTTTACCATCCCATCAATCACTGACAAGTGTGTTCAAGTTCTTACTGACGCTCATTCAACTTCAAGAGAAAAATAGGCAATTATTGGATGAGGTCGAGCATGATATCATGAATTATCAATGCCGAGGTCTGATGCTTCGGCAGATAACACAGACACAAGGTTTGATGATTCATGTTATCATGCGAAAGCCGATATGTTATGCATTTCTTAACCAACCTCCAAAAGGAGGCACTACTCGGACGAGGGGGCTTAGAAACGACGTAGACTTTGAACTCGACATGATATTATGTCAAAGGGAGGTAAGTTTCTGAAGAAACTGCAGAGCTTCGTCAGTGGGAGAGTATAACAGGGTAATTTGGCATAATCAACTTAGGTGATAACGTAAATTGGCCGCCCGCTATTGGATATTGTTATACATTCGACTCACTATCTCTTTTCTGATTAGCCGAAAGCGTACTGTGAGTTTTCGAAATCAGCGCCTAGGACGTCATCTAGCTGCAGATTATACAATAATCAGGTCAAAGACACTCAAGGTCACAGTAATCATGTCATGTATGACCGCGGTGAATGATTTCTGCGGGTAATCATGTCAAGTTCGCGCGCTTTGTGTTGCCTGCTGATTTGTATACTTTTACACGCCTAGAAATAAGTTATCAGTTCCACTCACTGAAGTGACCATTGTTTTTTCGTCCAATGTGTAATAAAACAATTATTAGATTCGGTTTTTGTGATATCCAGAATAATCAAGGTCTCGGTAACCTCTACCCCGACCTTGATTATTCTAGATATCACAAAAACCTCATCCAATAATTGTTTAGCTGAGTCGGCGCATAGCCCCAGGATCCCATGCTCAAATTATCTAGAAACTTGGAAAATGTGGGTTTCACCAACTGCGTTGGAAATGTATATCGCCCACTGTAAAAAGTTTACCGCGGCCATTTTGCATTATCTGAAAAATTAGCTTATTCAGATGTTCGATTACATTTCAGGCCAGGTGTGTGACTGCAATGTGATCCCATTGATAGTCTAGGATTACATATTCGTTGCAGAAATGGATCTATGTTTTAATCTATATACATATTTACTGTACAGACCAGCGTTAATATGGAATCTATTTGTTTTGTATGATTAAAAAAAAAGCCAAATTATTGTTAATGGTGACGATTTCTATGCGTCTGTCCTCCAAAAGATCATAAGTAATAACCTATCAAAATGCCTGTATAATTTACTTTATCATAAAAATCCTGTTGTGAAAAATGATGACGTGTGTGTGCGCTGACGATAAACTAATCTTTATAGAACATCTTTATGCTAACACCCCGGAAAAATTCATAAAATAACTGACTCATTAGTCAGCTGTGCGCTCATCGAAAAAGGAGGTACTTAAGAGCGACGGTCAGGAAATATCGACCATTGAGTGGCAAGAGTTGAAAAATGAATTTCGCTTATTTTCCGACTATTAAAAGCTACTAAGAATAGAAGAAATTCAATGTATTTCTTTTTCTTCCGGAGCGCTTTAATTCTGAGAAAACTGAGAAAAAACAAATTTGACCCGCGACGATCCCGAAAGGTCCCGCAAGCAAGTGTGAAATTGATATTTTAAACTGGCTTTTGGTCTTCAAGGAAAAACGATTCAAAGGATTATGACACCGAATTTTGATAGAGTGAGTGCCGTACTTTCCCAGAAACTATATGACTTATCTTTATTGTTGTTCATAAATAGCAAACAACGCGCAGGAAAGAGCTGTATTTTCAAACGTGAAAAATCCCGCAAATACCTCCTTAATTCAAATGTTTTTTTCACTATGTGGTATAATTCAGATTTTCCTTTAACTATGTCATTAGAGGGATTTAAGGTTTTCCTTGATAATATGTTAGAATCAGCATGGGTTTTCTTTACAGTGCCTTACGCGAAGGTTTTGAAATGACAGTAATTCATTCAAATTTTTTACAACGGCTGAGTAAACAATTCTTGTTGCGTGACCGTAACGTCAAGCGGAGTTTTTACACAGCAGGCCGGAATATACACGAAAGCGTACTGAAAACGATTCTGGTGTGAGCTTTTCGTCCTTTTTTATTGAAAAAAGGTAATCGGCCAAAGAGATGTTATTTTTTCTCATTGTTAAGGTGGAAGTTTTCCTTTTCAGTGTAAGATGTTTTCCCTGATAAATATCAGGATGTAATTTGATTAGCTCTCGGCTAACCTGTTTAACTTTTATACTTGTTTTTTCCGCTTCCTTTGGTTTCAGAAGAATCGGAACAGAAAGACAAAAATCATAGATGCTTTTTTAAATTGATATCTTCTTCAATTGTGAGGATTCATTTCTATTATTTGTTGAAGAAATGACAGAGTTGGCTAAAGCTCGAAGCAGTTTACTAGCAGTAGTAAATTGAATTAGTCAATTAAATGCAAAGAGGAAATATTTAATTAGCGAAGTTGGGGTGAATTTGTTTTGCCAGTTTTATGTCATCAGGGACGTTAAGTGCTCTTTTAGCTCCTTAGTCGGCGGTTCTTGCTCTTATGACCCCAGAGATAGGAGCAGATCAACTGAGGTTATTCCATTTCTGAACTGCAAAGGAGACACCGCGGGTCATAAGTCTTCCTTGTCAATAACTGACGTAGAAACCGAAATCGAACTTATTTTGGGAAGAGTATCTACATCCTTTTCTTCGGAGTTAGACCTTTCGGAATTAACGATTTGTCTCCGGCACTGCTCATCCCTTGGTATTGGGTGGCGTGGAGGATCGAATCTGTGCTGAGTTCCTCCGCCAATCTCGAAGCACGGCGGACAAGCCCAAAAAACGCAAAGGCAGAAAGAGGACTTGGCAAAAGTGCTTGTTATTTGATATGGAAGAAACTGGGAATTTTTAATCCAGTTGGTTCAGGTATGTATACATCATTTTTCATCTTTTTCAACCAAACAGACCAGCTCTAAAAAGGCGGTCCAATCTGACACTTCAATTAAAGCACTTTGTAAGCACTTTTCTTTTTTTTTTGTTTTGACTTTTTCAATAATTAAGTAGCCGTGACGGTCGTAAATTCAATAGCCTTTGTTTATTTACATGTTTCTTTTCCTTTCATTATTCTAACATTTTATATTAGTGATTGTAGCAGCAAAAAGGTAAATTTAGAAGCCTAAACCGGACTCCTAAAATTACAGCTTTTTAAAGCAGATTCCCTGATGGCTTATAGATAGTTACAGGGAGACTCAGCCCCTAAAGGGTACCTTTATCAGGCTTTAGGTATATCAAAGGGTAGGGAATTGAAGAGTTGAAGTATAGGAAAGGGCAGGAAAATCTATCATTTAAGTTTTTTAAAACAGGTTCCCTTACTTGTGTAAATTAAGACCGTGGTTGTTCAGAATAGTGATTATATCGTATCAGCAAAAACCTGCATTTTCCATCGATTCACTCAACAGGTATGCGTCGCAACTGCCGGGTTAATCTTGACATGCAGAAAATAGGGGAGCTGCCCACAAAGCTTCCGGAGACCAAGAACCTTTCTTACGAGGAAACTGAGACCATTGAGACTTCTGTAAGTTCTGAACTGGCACTCAATGGAAATAGTGTTATTAACAGTGGCACCAAACAAGGCCCGCAGGGCAAAAAAGATTAAAAAAAAAAAATGGATAGGGACCTTATCATCACAAAATCTGCATGAGCGGGCCCCGTTTCCTTACTGCCTTTCCTTGAAATGTAACGAATAGGGATAGAGAGCACAAATTAACCGATTTCGTAGACCTCAGACTGTGTGCTGGTATCCAAGAAAACAATGCCATATGCTTATTCTGTGCCTTCTACGTCAGTTTTTCCTGAGTTCCGCAGATAATGAAGAGGTTTAATACCCCGTGCATTTTATGTCGCCCTTGCGTCTGCACACAGTTGAAATTTATTTAGCGGATTTTCTATTTTTATTCTCACCAAAATCTGAGAACTTGAAGCAGTGGCAACAAGTGAAAGACCACGTAGTCCGCGATGGTAAGCTGAGGCCAAATTGTTCTTTAAAGAATAAAGGGTTCATTTAAAAAAAAACTGCATTTTTGCTTCCACTTGCCCCCACCTACACACACGCATCCCTCCACCTTATACCGCCAGGGATACGAGTTCATGTGATTTTCTCAAGGTTAAGGATACGGTGAATAACGCCCAGAAAAACGTTGCGGGTTTCCAATATACCACCCCGGGTTCCTTTACTACTCGCTTTAAAGTTCGTACTTATTTGTCATAATGAAAGGTATTCTATGTAATAAATTAGGCACTTTTTATGATAAATGAAGGCAGCAAAAAAGGTTTTATTTTTAGTCCATAATAAAGGCAACAAAGATCAGGAGGGATTATTGATCTTTGTGTAAGTGTTGGTTAACTTTGATAATTATGTACCCAATTAATTTTTTTGAATACGGTTTACGTTACATTTATTTTGCGTCCTTGTCTAGGGCGTGATGTGTAACCTTCCAATTGCTGCAAGTACTCCTTGTTCGGTGGTAGCACATGACTTACTAGAACAAGGAACGTCATTATATTTACCATCAACCCTCCTAGAAGAAACCGAGACAAGCACTACAGGAATGAAGTCGGAAGAACCTATTGACCACCTTAGCGCAAAGCCAAGCAAGCGGTTTCAGCTGTTCTTGGTGAAATAGCGCCTAATGATCTAGATCTTCTCTGGGAATCTATTATGTCCTCAAAACAAAATGAAACTGGAAATCACACTTGTTCTAGTTCTGATACAAATACGATCCCACCAACAGCTTTGAGATAACGTACTGTATTAAAAATGTCTTCAGAAATTGATTCAGTCTCTTGAAACCTACCTTGATTATTTACGCTTTCCATCACTTTTTTTTATCAGTATAAAGGACTTAGTTTTAGTTAGTATGAATCTGAGTGCAAGTAATGAAATACTTTCCCCGCGAATCCGCAAAAAAAGAGGCTCTATTAGGGCAGTTTGATTGGTTCATACGTATGATTTTTGGAGGACAGGCGCATAGATGACGTTTTATCATATCCTTAGTCGTTTAAGACTTAAAAGCGGACAGGCTCATGATCTCGTCTAATTATAACATAAATAGTTCACGCCACGTGCTATCCAATCAAATCACCATCTACGTGTATCTAACAACTATATTGTGACGGAACCCGAGATTTCTATCCCATGATGTAGTTGATGAGGGCGAAGTCGAGTCTCTTATCCGACGTAAAGAAATCTAAAGCTCTTGTTCTAATTGTTTTGGTACAAATCTACCAGTCGTCCAAAACTTTTCAACTAGACAGGTTTATGTGTTCATTTCATTTTGTTTCAATCACACAATGGTAATCCACTCTACTCTCCTAAAGGTTAGGGTTAAAAAGCTGAAGCGTAACCAATCAGATTGCAGCAGTTTTAATAAAGCGCTAGCAGATTTATTCTAAAACAGAATATCCAATCAGACTGCAGTATCGTAAGAGAACGCCAGTTATAGTTATATGTGGTGGCTACTGATCAGAACCTGAGTCGCACAACACTTTTTAATTGTTTTTAATTAATACTAATGCTACTGAAAATTTGGTACACAATCTACTCAGCACTTTTAAAAACTACACCCCTAATAGCCAATATAAAACGTTAATAATTCTTGGCAGAAAGCAATAAGCTATAGCTCTTGGAAAAGGGTTTGCTTCTCGGAACAGATCATATGCTTATCGGTACATATTTTCGCGCCAAATGGAGGCCTGTGTTTTTAGTACACTTCAAACACTTTTGGAACGCGTGGCACAAAATTTTTACGAACAGCTAACCGTTTACTGCGTGCAATGTTCACTTTTCGGTGTTCTCTTGCTCGAATTTATGAACAAACAAATTTCTTTATCTTAAGAGTTATCGACTTTTATCGTATTTAACGTAAGGTTTATATTGGGGAATAACTCTGGTATAAACACTCACGCGACGTATTTAAACCAGTTACTTGCTGGCAAAAATATCTTGTAGAAAATAATTTTAAAAAAACCTGACAATCTACAAAGCACTCTAAAGGCTACAGTCCTTATTACTATTAAAAAACGTTGATAGTTCTTCCCTATTACGGGATTTTGAAGAATTCTATAAACTAGCAACTTCCTATCTAAACGAATTCTTCATTATAAACTCGGGCAAGCTAAGATCATCACTCTGTCGCTTAGGTTGTGTTAGAAGATCATTTGCAAAGATACTCTTGCAACATTGACAACTAACTGATTATCTTACTTTTCAATGTTCATTATCATTATCTTGCTTTTCAATGTCTACAATTTCTTGTAACTGCTTATAAAATATTGATTTGCCATACCCTTCATAATCAATCGTCTTACTTTTTTAACTTACATTTCATTTAAAACCAACAGCGAATTGCAATATTCTGAATGTAGCAAAACGAAGGAAACATCACACTCTGAATGAAAATATAAGAGAAAAAATAGAAAAAGTTATGTGGCCCCTCAAAGACACTTTTAATGGGGGGTCGTACAAAGACCTTGCTTTCTGAGAGTTTACTTTTTATTTCGGCTGCTTGATGAAAACTTTATAGGATAAAGCCTCCATAGCTCCTAGCTCACACATGTTCAGAAGTACTCCGTACAACTCAATTCCAGATAGGTATATTCCATATTTGCCGGAGGAATTAACACCTGTCTGGAAAATTCGAAAAAAACGAAAAGGCCCTATTTCTCCTTTGACAGACCATTTGCCTGTACAAAATGGAGTAGGGTCTTTGAACTGTGGATCTTTCTTGTCGTGAATAGTTTCAATGTTTTCCCAGTGCTTCCCATCATTTGATCCCTTCAGCTGCCACTGGGTTAGCAGTGACTCTTTTTCTCTTTTGCCGTGCCTTAAAGCGTAGTGTGTGATCACAAGCCGATGGCTTGAGCCCAGATCAATAGACCACCACGAATTTTTCTTTTCTTCTGTCCCACTGACGGTGCCCATCTTATGGTTTAATACGTCAGCCCCATCTCCAAGGCCATCGGAAGATCTGGAAGCAATCAATTCAGCGCAGGGTGCATCTCTCAATCTTTGTTTTAGGAAGCAGATGACACCAGTGCATATGCCGGCAAATTCCTTTCCAGTTGGTAAGAAAACGCCTAAGTGGAAACGAAAGTAAGATAGATAACATTAAAAGAAAAAAAAAATACCTTGCCTCCCCTCCCCATACGTATATAATTCAACATCAGCGAAAAATGTGCTTAACGGAAAAGAAGGGGTTAAAGAAAAACTAAGCTAATATGAAAGATACGTAAATAGAGATAGCGCAAGGCTGTACCACTTTATACTAAAACAGATTGGCCAAAGATGGAAAGTCAATACTATCTTTTAAAAAGTTCTTTCGTGTACTTACGACTTTGGTAATTTATGTACGTCTTGAGCTCCTCTTGTAGCCGCTTGCACTCAAACTCAGAGTTGTTTGCTTTTTTTGTCAGCCTTTCTATTTGAGTCGACAGCTCTTTATTTTCAGTCTTCAGATCGGTTTGACCATTTAACGTCATTTCGAGTTCTTTTTTCTCGGCTTCAAGCTTTTGAATCTGCTTCACCATTGTTTTGTTTGGTTCAATGGTATCGTTTCTTTCCTCTTTAACTTGTTTATTATTTTTTTTTAACTTTCTTTTCTTCTCCAGTTGTCTTTGGTTCGTTTGCTCTGATTTACCAGATTTGGTTTTCAGTGAATCTCTTTCTCCTTCCACGTCGTTGAGTTCCTTTTCATATCCTGCAGATCCTGCAAATCGTTTAGCAAACGTGTTGCAGAGATTGCATAACATAAAACATTCTCCTAACAAAAGTTGAGTTTGACCTCGGTATTAATTGAAAAATTAAAATGTAAAACTTTCGTGAGTAAAACCGCGATGCCAGTAGGCTCAGTCACTACGACGACATAGAAATCATCACTTCTAACGGTGATAAATTCAGTTATGTTTTCGAAACAAGGAAAATTAGGCCGGTATTCGATCAACATCTGTAAGAAAATAACGTTCACAGTTATCTCTATCGAACACTTTAGAGAAAAAACGAAGGTAACTTATTTTATACCCAAAGATGAAGACGAAAATGACGAGGTTTTAAACCCAATCAACGATCGCATAAATAATTGACATATAATCTATTGAACTTCGTGCTAAAAAATTTTAAATGAACTTAAAAAAGGATCAGCGAACTACAGTATCACTAAGTGATTCATTTATCGTCCAATTTCAGTTGAAATCTTAAGATGGGTGTTCAGAGAATGCTGCATTTCGGTATTTCGTGCACACTGAACATACGCATAGGAATGTTGAGAGATATGTTTTGAAATTAAAACGAAAGTTTTTAATTCGAATTAACTCGTTTTCGTTTATCTCACTCCATCGACGTCTCTCGGACAGAACATTACAAATTTGGTTGATAATAATTTGTGTAGAATAAGCCTACCGTCAAGCAAAGGTCGTATAATAGGTTCATTGTATCTTTGGTTCTGCCAATCCCTCCGTATTGTGTCTCTCTGGATTGGATCTGCCGATGTGGTTTCCCCCTGTTGGCTCTCATTTGGTTCATCTGATGCATTCCTGTGGGCTCCGAATGACATTCTAACCACCGCGTTTTGGTTTTCAGAGACTATTTTGATGCTGTCCTGTACAACACGCAGATCCTGGTCAATCCTGCCGCAAATTTCTTCCAATCGAGTCGATCTTTGCATTGGATCCTGCTCGTCAAGCAGTTCAATTGTTGTCTCTCTTTGTTGCACCCTAGTTTCCATGTGCTGCCGCTCTTCATCTCCCGTTGCTGTTTGTATTTTGTACACGATTTCTTTCAATTCTTTGAGTTCTTTCCGTGTTTCCTCATGAATCCGTTGCACGTTTTGTACTTCTTCCTTTAAAAGTTTAACGTCCTTTCGTAAATTTCCACTTGCAATTCGAACAGAGCTCAATCCGGCCCCCACTTTTTCTGTATCTAGTTAGATAGTGGAAGGAAATTTGCAAATGTTAACCGAAGGTAACAAGGTTACAGTAAGCTCTTTCTTAAATAATAAAGTAAAAAGTTTTCAGGAAGGTAACTTAATACTGGGTTAAAATAAGATTTCTGTTTGCACTGGCATTTTATTGTCCTATTGTTTTCGCTACATTCAGGCTCTAAGCCCCTGCTGTAGTACTTTAACTTCGCAAAAATTTCGAGCCGCGAGAAATTTGTCTCTATCCTTGGATATTTACACATAGAACCTTCCCGAAATATTAATTTTCCAGTTTTCTCTGTAAATTCCCACTTAGTGCCCGAGCGCAGCTTAACCTTTTCTTCACATTTCCCGTTCCCAGATGCAAAGAGGCAAAAGATTTGCAGATGTACACGGTAGTAAGGTTGCTGGCTTTACAAGCCGTTAACATTGCCCTAACAATTACTCAAATGTTGGCATATGCAATTGCAGTGGTGGACTAGTTCAATTTCTTCAATTATTTGAGGAGATCTAACTCGAGTTTAAGGGCTTTAAGCTTCCACGACAATGCTACAACCTGAGAGACTGTGCGCAGACACGTCGATGGACCTCACAACCTATTACCTTCTGCAAGCAAAGATTCCATTTGCTTTAACTTTGGTTTTCTTTAACTTAAGGCTACGTTTAATTAGATACCACTTTCTTGGTGCACTGCATGTGCCTACCGTTGTACAGTTGTAGAGTATTGCAGTAAAAAGAGCAACGTGGTACAAAATGTAAAGGTGTTAATGAAAAGCTCTTGTCAATGCCAAAATTTTGACAAAAGGAGGATTTGGTTAGAATAGAGTTTGTACATTGTAAATTTACAGGCCGAGGGCAGGTAAATTAATCGAATAGGTATATATATTTAATGTGCGTCAAATGTATTGATATACAAAACTTCGCTAACATTCGCACGCCATTCGTCCCTAGCACGATGGATGTACCTACTCCTTTCGAGTCCGAAAGTTTGAGCGTAAGCTTTGAGCCCTGGCCGCGTCAACTTATTGTTGTCCTTTTGTTGTGGTTTCTTTTCAATTTTTTCTCCTTACAATTTACATTCTTCTTCAAAGGATATGTTTTCAAGTGTTTAGATTAAAACGCACACGTGAGAACGTTTGAAGACATATCTTTTACCTTCAAGTCGATAACAATGTCAAAATGCAGAGATGAGACCCTTAGCAAACATCGAACTAAACCCGACAAAACCAAAAATGAATCTGAAGAAACCCGATCAGATTCGTTCAATGATGGCTAGTGTCGGAGCAGAACCAGGACGAGTCACAAGAGACTTTATGAGTGTCTCGTGAAACCATTTTGAAAACCGTGAAGGGCGTGGGGAAGGTTTATGGACTTACAGGACACAGCACTACATAGCTCCTCAGGCCATCCTAGAAGGAAGGCACAGTAAAAACTGTTCGCAGCGCGATCTTCATCTAAAATGAAGCCTCCTTGACAAGGCCACGAAGACTTTCGTTCGAAGATCTTTTCCTACATAGCTGTTCAGTTTTTTCGTTAGGAAAGTAAATAGATCTAGATAAACCTAGTATTGAGAGATTTTCTACACAAGAGGAGATTACATACCGAGCAGTTTTTCGACGACGTCTTTCCTATTTATCACGTTAAGAGCATTTATAAGGATTCCAACTGTTGCTCTATTTCCGTTTTTTTGTTTCCACTTTTGAAGCACTTTCCGTGCCCTTTCACGGCATTCGGTGAGATCAGCCTCAATAATATTCATCAACGCTGATTCAAGCCGTAAGACTGTACCCAGATCTCTCCATTCTGTGCCCACTTTACCACATATTGACTGTATGTGGATTTCAGTGACAGGAACCTGTCCAAATGATATATCACTAGAGGTGGCTGCAAAACAAGTAAACATCAGTTGAAAAAAAAAATGAGACTTAAAAAGAGCCGCAATAATTATAACTCCTAATGCCATATTTCATAATAATAAGTAACGACTTGGAAGGGATAATTATGAGTAAAACTGATACCATTCTATGAATTTATGAACATAAAAACCTTCATTTCTGACTTCTGAATCATCCATCCGTCCAGGAGAATCAGTTTTAATCCCGTTTAATTCTGGTTATTTCCAGCTTCTGACTAAGCTAAATTAGCTGCTGGAAAGAAAAAAACACTACCTGTCAGGATTGAAGTTAACCCACAATCAGGCCTTCTTTTTTTCTTTCAAGGAATGCATTGCAACGCGTTGTCCTACTCCAGAAAAAGGTGACACGAATTGTATCAAGACGTATTTTCATCGCTCATACTGAACCTATATTTTAGCAGTCTAAAATTCTCAATCTATATAATACATATCGATTCCAATTAGGAAGATTATGTTTTTGTCCAAGACAGGCCGTGTTCCCGATGCTCTTCAAAGATTACTTTTGTTTTCGAGTAGCAGTCATTATTATTACACCAAACAATGCAATCCCTTACATACCCCCTTGCAGAACAAATACTTGACAATTAATTTCACAAACCATTCAAGTTTGCCCGCCTCAATGGTTACGAATGATTGATGATGTCGGGCTTCCTGTGTGATGCAAAGTATCATCTTTGAATAACCATAAATTGCTTCATTTTCTTCAACATTCTGGAGCCCCGTTGGTTTTGATTTTTCATTTTATCACAACTTCTCATTCTTTGAAACCTTCTCGCCTCTCTTTATGAAACGGAGGAGTGAAACTTGCCATGATAATTAGGAACAAAGTTTATTGAATGTGTTGCTATGGTTTCTTTTCGTTAGGAAAGTTTTCCGCGTATTATAGCAATTACGTCTACATGATCAATCAATTCAATCACAGCATTTGTCTTGTCCTGGCATCAAGTTACATTTCTCAAAGTATTATTTGATAAGGTTGGTCGCAGTATCTGTTACGAGTAGATATTGTTGCTGTGCATTAATCTTTTGTTTGTTGATATTTTTTACTTGGGACCACGAAGCACGAACGGAAGAGAATTAATGGCAGAACACACAGTCGTATTATTTAAGTTGTCTTTGAATGCCATTGCGGGAGTGTTTCCATAAATACTAGTTTGAAAAATAAATCGTGTAACCAGAACCGACTTCTGCTAGGGTGTTTGGGGTGCTCTCTGATCTCGAACATACACATTTTCTTGGATGAAGTCTCTACTTCCCTGTCTTAAGACACGGATCTTTTAAAAGGATGATAAGGTTCTCTTCATGCTGATTATAATTGACAAAATGTTACTCTAGAGAGTCTAAGACTACTCTTAAGCTTAGGTCGCTATAACTTGTCCCTTATGACTTTTCCCCTGCCTGAGGTTGTCCAAACGTCAGTGACTTTAACGTTATCGACAACAGTCTTTTTGAAGACTACTCCCCCTAGTTCGATCAAATTACACGATCGACAGTTACTACTGGGTTCAAACCATATACTGACTATTCTTAAGGTAAGGCTTACCGTTGAAATTGATCCTGACGAATTGCGCACCACAAAAGTAACTTATAGAGAACGCTTATGGCACTGATTTTCAGTTGAGATAATTAAATTCACATGATGCCCTTACCGCAGAATGCTGTTATAGAGGGAACTCATGTACCTATAGTAAATTATGGCAGATTTTGGTATATTTGAAGAGATAATTTGCATTTGAATCAATGCATTTCTACCAATTCAGCAACTTCGTTCCCCAGATCTACTATTTTTCTATTATCACACACCGTCGAGTGGAGGGAACTCAAGGACCTATTGTAAACTCTGGCAGATTTTGAAATATTTAAGAGGTAATTTGCACTTGAATCAATGCATTTCTGTGATTCACCAACATTGTTCTCGAAATGAGAAATTTTAACAAAGTAACTAGCTCATAAGTTCATATCTTGGTGAAGACTTGCCTACTTCACTGGTCAGTTTGAACATGCAGACAATTCGCTTCAGTTTTTTATGAAAGATGATCAGGATTACTTGATAACATACTCTCTCAAGTGTGTAATTACACAGACACACTCAACCATTTTTCCCATCAAACACTGACAAGTGTGTTTAAGTTTTTACTGTCGTTCATTCAACTTCCAGAGAACAATAAACAATTATTGGATGAGGTTGAGCATGATATCATGAACCATCAAAGCCGAGGTATGAGTTTTCTTCCTAAGCTGAAGGCTGAGGCAGATATAACGCCAAACCCGAATTTAGTAATTGTTTTATTATACATCATTTAAACAATCTGCGTAAGGAAATATTACTCTCTGAGTTGCCAAAGTTTGGAAACACTACTCGGACGAAGGGGCTTAGAAACTAGGTATTGCCCTAAGATCCCATGCACAAACTATCTAAAAACTTGGAAAATTTGGTTTACATTATCTGAACAATTAGCTTCTTCAGGTGTTCGGATTTCAGGCCAAGTGCGTGACTGCAATATGATCTCATTGATAGTTTGGGATGACATGTTCGGTGCAGAAATTGATCTATGTCTTAATCTATATATTTACTGTACAAACCCGCGGAAACATGGAATCTATTTGTTTTATATGATAAAAATGGTAAAGAGCAAGTGCTCAGAATTTTATCAACGAAAATTATGGCCGCCATCTTTAATTGAAATGACAGCAGAAGGCAGAGGAGAGAAAAAAATCTCTACTAAGAGGGCGGTTGACGGTCAAAAATAAGGAGAAGGGTGGGGTTGGGGAGTGAAGATTACTTTTACCGTCCACTCTAACTCTAAATAAAACATGGCCGGTCGAATAGACGATCGCGAGCTTATAACGTTAACTCGCCCTAATAAGACGCCTGCACTACAGGCTAAATTATTGTTAATGGGGACGACCTCTAAACTTCTGTCCTCCAAAAGATAATGAGTAAGAACCTTTCAAAATGCATGTATAATCAAGTGATCTTTTATTTCCCCACTTAAAGTATATCCACTGAAAGCTTGTCAGAAATACTAATGAGGAGGTTTTTGAAAAATAGGCTGACAATCCACGTAACACTTTAGAAAACTACGCTCCTTATTATTAACAGATTATTAGCAGTTTCGTAATTCTTCTCTTCTCTCCAGGTTTGGAAAATTCAATAACCCACTTATTTCCTAGGTGAATGAGTTCTTCGTAAAAAAAACGCGAGCAGACGAAGATTGACACTCTATCGCTAGGGCTCATGTGATTGTTTACATGCCTTACAGATTATATTGTAATACTTACAAATTTATGGTGACAACAATGGGAAGATATTAACCGTTAGTCGTAAAAGCCATCACTCCATTGAGAACCTCCAATACTCTCAATGTTGCAAAACTAAGACTCAAAGACACTTTTCATAAGAAGTCTTACACAGACCTTGCCCCCTGAGAGGTACTATTTTTATCTCCACTACTTGATGAAAACTTTAAAAGTTAAAGCCTTGGTAGCTGATAGGTCTTATATGTTCAGAAGTACTCCGTACAGCTCAATTCCAGATAGATGTATTCCATATCTACCAGAGGAGTTTCTACCCGTCTGGAAAATTCGAAAAAGGCGAAAAGCCGGTATTTCCCCTCCGACAGACCAGGTACCTGTATAAAATGGAGGAGGAGCGACGAACTGTGGATCCTTCCCGTTGCAAATAGTTTTAAGTTCTTCCCAGTTTTTTCCATCATAAGATCCCTCTAGTTGTCAATCGGTAAGTGCTGACTCCCCATGCGTTTTGCCTTGTCTCAAAGAGTAGTGTGTGATTATGAGTCGATGGCTCAAGCCCAGATCAATGGACCACCATGAATTTTCTCTTTCCGCTGTTCCACTAATGGCGCCTTTCTTATGGTTTAATATGTCACTTGCTTCTCCCGGGCCATCAGAAGATCTAGAAGCACGCAGCTTTACAGAAGCGTCTCTCTTTAGGAAGCACATGACACCAGGGCAGTTGCCGGCAAATTCCTTTCCAGTCGGTAAGAAAACGCCTGAGAGTAAAAAATAAATAAATAAAATAACGACGTAGCCTCTTTCCTCATCATCTGGCATTTAACAACCATCTATTATTACGTTTATCAGGTTATCAATCTATCATTTCGTTTCTATATTCATCGATTCAATTGATCATTTGTTCATTTATTCAGTTTTGGAGATAATAAAATGACTAAGAGACAGCGCGCACTCTGATCTGTCACAACCTGTTGTGACAGTTAACCAAGAAATTACAAACCATTGCAGTTAACCCAAAGCCATATCACAAAATCAATGGAAGGTAGTTTCTCTTGGTCACTTCTTGGTCACTATTCTTCTACTTACGCCTTGCAAATTTTTTTTCGTTTCTCTCAGAAAAACTGTAAGGGAGTATTACCTAATAGTAAACTGATCGACTCGATGCTTCAACATCCCCCCCCCCCCCCCCCCTGCTCGGGTGAAAGGAATTTGAATTTGAACCTGAAGATATCAAGTCTTTCTGGCGGAATACAAGTGTTTTATCTTGAAATATGGAGGTGTTTTAAGGTAATGAGTTCACTTTCGCCAGCGAATGGCTCAGAAGAAAATGTTTACAAGGTCCATGCTTTAAATGTTGATCAATATGTGGAAAGTCTCGGCCGCTGATTTAGATTTGCCTTTTACAAAAAGAAGTGATAGTCAAATTCGCCTTTGGGAAGGACCGTCTGAACACAATTTTGGCCCCGGAGGGCCGAAATTCGAACAAACCAATCTTCAAAAGTTTAAATCACCGGGGGGTTGCCTGGGGGGAGGGGGGAATGTTGAAGGTTGGAATTGATCGACGTATAAATCGTGAGGAAATAGGGTCTATTATTGATTAAAAGTCGAACTACTGTCCTGTTCACTTACCATCAAACATGTCATTTTTAATGGTAAATAAATGTTATTTTATAGTGTTAGGGTTAACAGAAGGCCAAACAACCTTAAAATGAAACAAATTAGCAGCGGATATCACAGCATATTTATCTTAGTTCATATGTACTTACGACTTTGGAAATTGCTGTACTTCTTAAGCTCCTCTTGTAACCTCATGCATTCTGACTCAGAGCTTTCCACTTTTTTCTTGAGCTCCTCTATTTGACTTGACAGGTCACCATTTTGAGTCTTTAGCTGATCCAGCTCTTCTGGATATGTTTGAAATTGTAACTTCGATTTTAGTTCCTCCTTATCGGCTTTTAGCTCTCCAATCTGTTCCACCATTTTTTCATTTTCTTCCACAAGATCTCTTTTCTTCTTCTTAATCTTTTCATTTATTCTTGTTAACTTTTCTATGTGATCTGGTTGTATTTTATTCGTTTTCTCTAAGTCAGCGATTTTGGTGTTGTTTTTTCTGATTATCTTTTCCTTCCTTTTCGTGTCCTTCCTTTTCTTTTCTTTTTCTTTTTCGTCTTCTACGCGCATTTGCTCAAGTTGGCTGATTTTGTCTTTTGATGCGTCTGTTTCTGTTTTTAAATCGTTGAGTTCCTTCTTCAAATTAGGGCATCGCAAACATATATGCATTTCTAAATAAACAACCTTCAGATTAGAATAATTCAATTTAATTCAATTCAAACATTACGTCAATGACAACCTATGAACAAAACTTTCAGTGAAGTAGCGATCGGACAAGAGCCTTGGATGAAGGAAAAAAGACAAACTAGAATTATAATATAAGACTATCAAACACTGAAATAAATTGAATAACATAAGACCACTCACTAGTGCTGTAAAAAGATTAAAATTTGGAAAAACAAAGAAATATGAAACATTTGACATTCCCAGTCCCAAACGGTAGTAACTTTTCTAAACCGATTAATAAATGTCAACACATTTGGCATACTTTCCTAACGAATGTCGTGCTTTATATTTTATAAAATGAACTAAGAAAAAAATGTTGTTACTACAATATCGCTTGGTGATTCATCAATCGTCCAATTTCAGTTGACTCGGCTTTGAAAGCAGTATGAATGCTTACCGTTATACCATTGTTGTACTTCCACTCCATCACGTCTTTGGCTCGCCTGATCTCTCTCCATGGTGTCTTTCTGGATTCGATCTGCCAATCTGATTTCCTCCAGTCTTCCATTCAAATGCCTCTCGTTCCCTTCATCTGATGTATTGTTTTGCAGCTCAGATGATCTACCGACTGGCATTTTCTCGTTTTCATAGACAATCTTGATGTTCTCTTGCATCACACGTGGATCCTTGTCGATCTCGTCAGAAATTTTCCCCTCGCAAGTGATCTCGTGCGCCGGACCTTGCTTTATGCTTTTTTCAGTTGAATTTTCCATCTCCAGCCGTTCAACCTTTGTCTCTAGACATTGCAACCTTTCTACTAAATTTATTTTCCCTGCCTTCACGTTTTCCGTTCCTGCATTGAAAGAGACAAACGAGTTTCAGATCATTACTAAGGATAGTATGGTTATAAGCCGTTTACTAAAAAACTAGATAAATATCCTCACACTGGTAATATCGTGCTCGATTACGGAAAGGATTTCTGACTTGGGGCTATTTGCATGCTCGCATAAGATTTGTTAATAGTGAAATAGTTTAATGTTTTGACGTAAAACTTTGAGCTCATAACCTTGGTAAAAGCTGTGCGTTAGAAATCCTCACGAGCCACTACTTTCAACAAAAATTCTACCCATCATTTTTTATTCTTATATCTAAGTACACCTCAAAATCTGCTTGTTCTTAACTGCGTTAGAAATGAAACCTCCTGCGCTTATTTCTCGGAAAAAGTTGGACCTGGCGCTCAGTGAGTTCCCATGAAAACAGTAGATTACGCACCAACTAGCTTTTGGGCGGCTTTTCCCATCCCTATCTTCACTAGAGCATCTACAAGATTTCCTACAGTTGCTTTATTTGGGTTGCTCTGTCTCCACTTATCGACCACTTCCCACGCTCTATCGCGGTTTGAGTTGCAATCAAAAGTAAGATTACGAACCACAGGCGATCCAAGCCTTAACTCAGCACCCAGGTCTCTCCAGGCTTTACCTACTTCATCGCATATCAACAATATGTGTCTTTGTGTGACAGGTTCTTGTAAACTACCCAAGGTGTCTGCAAAAAAAATATGTATCTTATTGAAATATCCGTCGCATAAAAAAATTAAAGCATTGACAAAAAGTACCGGAAGGTGTGCTAAGAGCCGCAGAAATTATAAGTCTGGGCGCCATACTGAATTATCAAGAGGATAATTAGTAAACCTAAAGTCCATTTATTAAATGAGAAATTGAAGAACCTTCATTGGTGGTGACTGAATCATTCATGTTTCTCCAGGGAGATCGTTGTCTGAATGCTGTTAAACTGAGGCAATTTCCACCTTCTAACTTGGCTAAATCAGCTAAAGCAGACATAAAAAAATTGTGGTTACCATTTCTATTGTCATTACTAAACAAGCGGGCTAACATAGCAAATACAGGTTCTGATACCCATTTAACATAAAAAGTACTATGACTTGCTATTTCGTCCTTGAAACCTGTTGGAACACGCCTGTATTTATTAAGGCAATACACTATGAGGAGTGGTGTTCCTCACATTTTTACCTTAGTAAAGCAGCTAAAATAATATGAAGAACTTCGGTTTACAATGAGCCATAAACTGCTTAGTAGGGTCTCTACTTCAGTTCTTCCGATTTTCTCGTTATACTTTTCAGACATTGTTTGCAAAATAACCTCCCTTCTGAGCGTTGAGAACTTTGGCATATTTTCGGTATTTGAGTCGCAAAATGAGTCTGGCATAAGTTGAGTTATAGGACAATGAAACTAACTGAGTTGCCAAACTAATTTCATCAAAATAAGCTAAGTCCTCCAAAAACTAAACAAAAATAAGCATACCATTATCTAGACAATTTTTTTTTCCAAAATTTAACCGGCCCCCAACTTGACCCAAATCATCAGAGAAGCTGATGAGATTGTAACAGCGGAATGGCGAAAGGAAAATCACCTAAACTAATCATAACCATTACAATTTCATCAAATGTGATTGGTGCACTGACTGCTTTGTTCTTCACCAATTATTTTTCAGAGTTCTAATCAGACAGTGTAATTGGATAATTGGCTGTAATCGGACACCTGTAATCGGACAGTTGAAGCAGCTAATCGTCCTGGGGAATTTCTAAAATGGACGAATTTTAACTTTAAACATTGTCTTCATTGGAGATATTTGCTCTAAACGCGTTTTTCTTTTTCGGAAATTGTAATGGTTATGATTAATTAGTAATAGGACTTTGTGTCATCCAATTCTGTCTGTAATCATACTCGGTGCCGTAGCTCACCAAAGTGAAGGAAACTGGTGTTTTTGAACCTTCGTTTACACTCAGTCCGTTGACAATTATGTAAAGTCTAAGTGTGTGTAAATGTCGGTTATAAAGTGATTTAGAATTAATAATTCACAACTCGCTCTAAATTAGTACGTAAAGAGCAGCTCCCCAATAAAAGATTTACATGAAGTACAATTTTAGTAAATTAATTACAGTTAACTCTCAAAACACCTTAGGGATCGGCTTTACCTGTGTGTCCTAGAGTAGAATTAGCCTGTAAGTTCGTCTACTTAAAAACAAGCCAGGGTAATTTTACGGAGACCGGCTAACAATAAAGACTATTTCGCAAAGGTTGCCCAATAGGGAGAGGGGACTGGAGCACTCAAGTCATCTGTGACTAATTTGACATATTTAACCTCATGACGAAGGCTCGTGTAGGTGTGTGTCTGTGGGTGAGATCTTTCTTTTTCGGTTTAAAAAGAACGCCAAAATGACAATATTTGTTTTCTACTCATTTACAAGTTCACACTAAAATGTGTCCTCTCCTTTCTTTTCCGGTTTAATGGCGCCCATTTACATTTTGCCCAAGGATGTTCTTCAAACAGATGACCAGTTGTTGAAATCAAGTGACATTTCTAAACAAACCTCCGATACTTTAAGAAGTTTTAAAGAACGTGCAGAAAACATGCCTAGCTGCCGGGCATGTAGACAGAGCGTTTTAAAATCATGCGGTTTTGACTTGAAATTTCCGGTATGCTTCTTATATATCAACATAGTTATCAGAGATAGGAATAAAAACGTTTTCGAGAGGATATTTCAAGGCTGCACATGGATACGAATTTTATATTCTAATGTTGATTATATCACGAGCGAGAGACATTTTCCGCATATTCACCAGCAGATTTGTCATATGTTCTGTTTACACCTACTCGAATACTAATTGCATATTTAAATAAAAAAAACTTTAAGACGCTTCCTGTCAAAACCGAATGCCAATATCAATTGCATCTGCTTAACTACTAATACTGAGCCCTTCAGAGCTTTGTGGTGAGTTAAGCCGTGAACAAGTTCGTGTGACATGCGTTCTGCATACTTCGGAGTCTGATGGTCGGGAGTTGGATTTCTCTTGACGACACACTCAAATTTTTTTCTCCCATGTTCGTGAAAAGGCGAATAACATCGATCTTCGTTTTCTTCGAATACTTTTTTTTGTTGCGAACTGGCTCGTTGAAACAAAATTTTGGATAAGAGGCGCACTGAGATTAGTATTCTAAAACAAGAGTCGGAAATCAGCCAGGAAACGGAAATTAGACAAGACAGAGAAAATAAGCTCGGAGCCAAGCACTTCTGCTTTGTTTCATCATCATCAGATTTGATGGCAGAAGCCAGACAAACGAAATGAAGAACTATCTGTGAGATAATAAACAAGATAATAACTTACCTTGTATCTTTCAGTCAAAAGTCGAGCACAATTTGCCTTCCAAGCAAATCTTTCGAGAACATGCGCAGTCAGCAGTACTTATGTAATCAGTGACTTTTCTCTAACAGCAATTAATAAAAACAGAGGGTACTTCATGTTAAGTTCAAATACCTAAATACTTCCCATTAAACGGTAAAGAAATTACTCTCAAAATTCTGTGGTCAACAGAAAAAAATGCATTCATTTCGCAAAAATTATCCATGAAGACGTTCAGAAATGTCATCAACGTTCCCCATCACCCATTCCCTCGGCTTCCGTTTCAGCTGTTGACAAAATATTTGAACGGTTACTAGGTAACCAATGAAATGCCATTTTAAAATAGCCAAACTTTGTACTACAAAATGACAGCGTACAGGATGCATATTTGAAAGTTGCGCAGGCTTATCGAAAATTTTGTGACTGCCACCGTCTACTCTGTGAATAATGACTATAACGTATAGATGTAAGGTATTTGTAGGAATTCAACACCCAATGTAGATGTAAGTTAATCAGTCTATCACAAATTATTTCCGCGTTTGTGTATCAGTTCACAAATGAACATAAAATGTTTCCCTTAATCTGATCAAACAATTGTTTTTTTCTCCTTCTTAAGGCTGTCAATCGAAAGCTTGTCTAAAATACTAACGAGATAGTCTGTTTTATCAACTGAGTTGATAATGTAAATTGGCCTCAGTAAAGAGTTTCTAAGCTGACGTTTCGAGCGTTAGTCCTAATTCGCTCTGACGAAGGGCTAACGCTCGCAACTTCAGCTTAGAAACTCTTTACGGTGGCCAATTTACATTATCAACTCAGTTGATCTAACCAAATTATCTTTTTATCCTCCCCCACCGACGTAACACCACAGTTTCTTTAGAACTTACCCCCTTTATTCAAAATAATGACGTTTTGACGAAAGTACATATAGGAAGAAAAACAACAATAAAAATGATAATATAAAACAGGCCTCTTTGTATATTAGAAACTCCATAAAGTAAGTGTTAATTGATAATAATGTTATTGAAAAATAAGCAGACACTCTACATAACACTTTTAAATTTGCACTTCTCATCACCAGTAACAAAAACATAGATAATTCTGCTCCACTCCCGAGGTTTGGAAAATTCAATAACATAGTAATTTCGTAAGTGAAGGAATTCTGCGCGACAAAACTCGAGCAAACGAGGATTGACACTCTATCACTAAGGCTCATGTGTAAGATGATTATTTACATACATACTCCAGCAGCGTGGATAACTGGCAAATTATTCCATTCTCTCACGTTTCAATGTTCACAAAGCCATCTAACTGCCTATAAAATACTGCTTCGCCATATCCTTCAAAAAAATGATCATGAAGATTTGCAATTTCATTCTTTTTGACTTGCAATCCATTCAGAACCAAACAGCAGACTAAATATTCTCCCTGATACGAAGGAGAAAACAAACAAAAACAATTAAAATGGCGTCATACGAACTCTTAGGCAAAGGAATATAGGAAATTTTTTAAATCATACCTCTTTCTGAAACACGTTCCCTATTCGTATAATAGCGAAGGTATCAATTTTATTATGAAACATCAAATACAGACTTTGCCTTAATTTCACGCAGCGGAAAACATAAGGCAAACCAGCCGACCAATAACAGAGATGTAACAGATGTACCGTAGCACATAGCTTGGTGTGGGTTTCGTAAATTTTTGGAAAAAAAAGATTTCTTGTAGAGGATTTTATTACAGACTGAAATGCGAAAATTTCCTTAGAAAACTGATTACTGCGAACTTTGTTGTATATTTTGTCTTCTTTTTGTTTGATCTCCCTCGACGAGGTCGTCCAGCTCACGATCATCAAAGCAGGCAAAGCGCTGAAGTTCTTCTTGCTTACGGGGGAAAGAGAAAGCTAAACCCCAGATCAAACTTTAGTAAAATTTTCTTCATTTCAAATATTTGATTAATGCGAAAGCTTTGAGTTTGAATTTTTGATTTAGGCGGGGAAACCTCAAAGCGTGACGTTACACCCGTGAATACGTACTCTCATCCCAACTCGCCCATCGACCAATAAGAGCGCGCGTACTGTCTCCATTATTTTTTTTATTATATACTATCGTGTAGGGGATAACGTAAGGCTAAACAAAATTGAACTAAAACAGATTAACCACGGACGGCGCTATTATCATTGTGCCTATGTACTTACGACTGCGGAAGTTGAGGTTCTTACGCTCCTCTTTTAGCTTCTGGCATTCTTTTAAACTGTTGCTCACTGTTTCGGTGAGCTTGATTGGTTGAGTCGACAGCTTACACTTTTCAGCCTTTAACCGACTTAGCTCTTCCGGATCGATTTGATTTTTGAACCTCAATTCTAGTTCCTCTTTCTTTGCCTTTAGCTTTTCAATCTGTTCCTTAATTTTTTTGTGTTCTTCCACAACTTTTTTATTTTCTTCCAGAACTTCCTCTTTTTCCTTCAAAAGTGTCTCTTCAATTCTTTTCTGTAACTTTTGGTATTCTTCCACGAGCGTTTTGTTTCTTTTTTCCAGGTTTCTGATTTTAGTCTCCTTTTCCTTGATTATTTCATCCTGAGTATTTTTCCATCCCTGTTTATCGTCTTGACCCTTGAGTTGGCTGCTGTCGTTCAATAATCTATCTCTTTCTGCTTTTATAACATTTAGGTCCTCCTCCAATTCAAGACACCGCCTACACATCTGGTTTCCTAAGTAAAAAATCTCCAAGTTAGAACCACTCAGTCAAAATCAATGTAAACAGGCGTGTTTACGGAAAAACTACAGTAGACAGATGAATTACCTATTTTCCTTATTAAAAGTTCACACCCCTGGTATTCAGTTAACTTGGCCTGGTGAACTCAGCGTCTAAACGAGCCCAACGTTTGTTAACGGAACGCAATTTTCCAAAATATTTTAGGATGATTTTTCATTGCTCACCCACCGAGACCCAGGGTTAGTTGTTCAAGACAGGGTGACATTTCCGCCTCAAAAGGAGCCTGAAAGGACAACCCTGAGCCTTGAATAGAATGAAGGTGTCTGTTCTGTTCGCCTAGCCATTCGCTCTGACCACGGGCTAACGCTCGAAACTTCAGCTTTTAAACTCTTTACGGTGGCCAATTCACGTTATAAACTCAGTTGATAATACTAAATTACCCTGTTCTGTACTTAGCTGACTCATTAATGAAACGGTTCAGTTGATCCGTTTGGAAGAGTGTTCGCATGACGAGGCTTGCATTATTTAATTCAGTTTAAACCGACCTTCATACAAAAATGCTGTGGTCGCTTCCTCACACTTTCGCTTTTCCCCACATGTTTGTTGGGTGTCTTTTTGGCTTTGTTCAGCCATTCCGTCCTTCCCTCGTCGTGCACTTAGACGCCCCTCAGTCTTTTCGTTCCACGCGGTATTTTCGGGTTCTAATGATGTCCCTGCGAACTTCCTCCAGTCTTCATAGATCAGTTTGAGATTTTCCTGTAAATCACGAAGAGCCCCGCTAATCTGGTCGCAAGTGGTGTCCCGCTCCGGACCTTCTTTGACGCTTTTTTCAGTTAACAGGTCTGAAAGGCACATTTCCACTCCTTTTAATACTGCCTCTACGCGTTCGACCCTTGTTTCAATATTCTCTCGTTCCTCTTCACCCTTCGCTGTTGGTATTACGGCGCGAAGGATTTTCTTCAGTTCTTGTAGTTCTTTCTTAATGGTCTGTTGCCCGCTCTGTACTTCCACCATCACCTTTTTAAAGTCCTTTTGTATCCTCCCACTTTGTACCCGGGCGCGGTTTAACCCTATCTCGACTTTTCCGGGTGCCAAACAAAAAAACAAAAGCTACAAATTAAAACCAAAGAAAGCAAAGTGGCAAGCTCTTTTTTAGATGAGTAGGAAAATATCTTCAAACTAGCAATACTACGCTGAATTAAGAAAGAATTCCAGTAAGAATTCCAGTAAGAATTCCAGTAAGAATTCCAGTAAGAATTCCAGTAAGAATTCCAGTAAGAATTCCAGTAAGAATTCCAGTAAGAATTCCAGTAAGAATTCCAGTAAGAATTCCAGTAAGAATTCCAGTAAGAATTCCAGTAAGAATTCCAGTAAGAATTCCAGTAAGAATTCCAGGCGCGTTGCTTTTCACGTGCATGCCCAAGCATAAACAGTAAATGTCGTGTAAACTGTGAACATCAACAACTCGTGGACAACGCCATTGGTTCACTAACTTTGAACAGACTTCCCTGAAAAGATATCAGCGGCTACTGGTACCATACAAACGACTTATTCTGAAATTCACCAAACAAACGACCCAACATTACCGACGGATCCAAACTCAACGATCGCCTTATGCAACTTGAGTCTTCAATAACACCGAAGAAAAGTGGCTGACAAATTGAAGTTCACACGAACCAGACTTACGACACTTGACTGACAACAACTTTCCTTTGACTCAGATGATGACTTCAGCTGAGTTTGTCGAAACGTCAGTCACAAGACAACAATCTTTCTCAGGATTATCGGCCTCACCCGGACGATCAGACTACCCGAACAAAAGCATAAAAATTTGTAGTAGTGAAATAATTAAATTTTTTTTTCAATCTTTTTAAACGGAATTCAGAACGACTCTTAGCTTCCGCCGCAGTACTTGAACCTCGCAAAAACTGTGCATTGAAAAGCCAGTGGACCTTAGAACTATTACTTTCCGCTAAAATGAGTGCCCGCTTTTTACAGCTGTAAGAGCTAAGCTAAGAATGAAACGTCCTTAACATAACCAAGGAAGTTTTCATTCGGCGATCTTTTGCTACCAAGGATTAGGGTTTTTCTTGTTAAAATTAGATAGGGCCGGCATTAAGAGAATTCGTCTTAAATTATAAAGTTACATACCACGCAGTTTTTGGGCGGCATCCTTCCTATCTATATTTTCAAGAGCATCTATAAGTCTTCCCACTGTTGCTTCAATTCCTTCTCTTTGAAACCACTTTTCAACGGCCTCATACACCTTTTCACAGCTTTTTCTGGAATTAGCGTTAATATTACGAATGTCAGCAAAAGATAGTCCCAATTGAGCGGCCAGGAATTTCCAGTCCTCATTAAGGTCAGCACATATTGACATTACTTGAATCGGAGTGACAGGAGTTTGTCCGTACTGTATAATACTAGAAGTGTCTGCAAATAAGTGTACATTTAGTTTAAAACAAAATAATTAAACAGATAATAAACAAAATGTGCTGCCATATAAGTCGAAGGGATTATTGAACAACATTCACTCCGCCTTCGGCGTATATTTCTGTTAGTATAATTGCTCGGGTGCTTTGGAATTATCTAAGAATTTCGTTTTGCTGTTGAAACCATTCTGCAACAATTTTTTTGAAAACTCGTACTGACATAAGCAGCCAGTCTCCTCTAGAATATAATTCAATCAGCAAAATATTCATGTCTCTCTTTTGAAAAGGCTTATACCAAACTTAAAAGTATCTTTCGTTCTCTTCGTCATTGAATTGTCTATCGACGCGTTCACCACTTCCTCGGTAATATTTTGAAATTTTGCTATAATCACCTCGCGCGAGATGATTATAGCAAGATATGATGCAACCCTCGGCCAATCAGAGCGCCTGCATCTCTATAATCACTGAAACAATTCATATGCGTTATTGACCAAGCGTGAGGTCAAGATGGCTGGATGGGAATTCCAACTGTTGCCCCACTTCCGTTTTTTCTTCCACTTTTGAAGCACTTTCCGTGCCCTTTCACGGTAATCGCTGTGATCAGTCTCAATATTATTTATCAAAGCTGATTTAAGACCTGAGACTGCACCCAGCCTCTCCAGTCTGCTCCAGCTTCACCGCATGATAACCATATGTGGTACTGGTGTACTATAATTTAAAATGGCATAATAAACAAGTAAACAAAGATAAACAATAAACAAACATTAATGCGACAAAACAAGAGTCGACGGTCGAGAAAACGAGGAGAAGCGATAATGTGGCGATGCAAGAGTCATTGGTCGGACATTATCGCGCTCCCCAGTGAGAAATTACCGTAAAGGAATTTGATAACGACTTTAAATTAAAAATATTTAATTTGGCCCGTGGATGAAATTCAAGTTGAGTTTTTAAATTTGCACTTAGCATCAAGCTGACTTAAAAGATCTTTGATATATTCTAAAAGATAGTTTGCACATATATCGATGCATTTCTGTGGTTCAGCAATTTTTGGTGCAGTATCCGTTCTGAAAGATAGACATACAGTTGTTTTAGAAGTAAATTCTGCGACATTATTTCTTTTCCAGGATACTATGGGGTGTGAATATTATTTAGTTAGCTGTGCTTTACAAACATTAACATGAAATTCGTGTCTTGCAATTTGGTCTGAAATCGACCGCGCGAATTCACAATCACAAGCTGTTGATCTTTGGAAGGATGAAACAAGTGATGGAAAACAAAAGGAAATCCCTAGGTTAAGATATAATTTGTCGAGAAAAACGTGAATGTTTTTTCGAGTTGCCACTTTTCTCCTCGAACTCCCTGGAGGGTCTTGTCAGGAAAAGCAAGATCACAGGAACTCCAGAAGAAAATGTGGACATTTATTCCCTTGTGCATCGCTCCGTAAGCGACCCATTTGTACCCACTCATCGTCGCATAAGAAAGGGTGGAGTTTTGAGCCGATGATCAACGCTGGTTCGTTCTCATTGATCACAACAAAGAGACAATGTAGGTCTTTAATCACTTAATTTATCACGATAATATTTAATGCTCAAGCAAACCATTTCAATCTCCTGATGCCTCGAGGTAACTATTGTAGCGTTTTTTTGTTGTTGTTGTGTTTTAATTACCAAGCCAAGAAAAAAGCTAGAAGTAGACTTAACACACGTAAATAAAACGGAAAAGTTTTAAAGATCATTACGCGAAGTCAATTTCACTGTAACCCTTGCGCATGGAGAAAAATTTATCGCTAGATTTTACTGAATATTTCACGGTTGTTCGAACAAAACCTTGTGCTACCTTCGTATCAAAATAACCCACACCCGTTTCTGAAAAAAAAGCGCAAAAAAGCGATGATCTCTCACCAAAATCGTTTCTTTGGACACTGAAATAACCTTTGGCCGTACATTTTTCTCTAGCGAGTTGCAATGTTTGCCCTTGTTGCGATCCCAGAAATCTTTGGGGCAAACACAAGGACCGATTACTGACAACTCATTCATTAGGAACAAAGTTTATTGAACGTGGTTGCTATGGTTTCTTTTCATTATGAAAATTGTCCGCGTATTATAGCAATTACTTCTACATGATCAGTCAATTATATCGCAGCATTTGTCTTCTCCTGGTATCAAGTTACCCCTCTCAAAGTATTATTTTGATATGGTATAACAAAGAGAATTCGGCAATGAAAAGCAGCTCTTGGCTGAGCTTTGCCCGTTAGTTGCAGTATCTGTTACGTGTAGAGTTGCTGTGCACTAATCTTCTGTTTGTTGACATTCTTTAATCCGGCCACGAATTATGACGAAGGGAATTAACAGCAAAACACACTGTCGTATTATTTAAGTTGCCTTTGAATGCCATTGCTGGAGTGTTTCCATAGAACTATATACTAGTTTGGAAAATAAAATCGTGTTACAAGAACCGACTTTTGTGTAATGAATTTGATAGGCTGTTTGGAGTCCTCCTTTCTCGAACATATAAACTTTCTTAGATCAAGTCTCTACTCCCTTGTCCTGAGACACACATGTTTTCAACGAATGATAAGGCACTCTTTGTGTTGATTATAAATGACAAAATGTTACACTAGAGATTCTATGGCTCCTTTTAGGTCGCTATAATTTGTCTCTTATGACTTTTTCCCCTTCCTGAGGTTGTCCAAACGTCAGTGATTTTTATAAATGGTTTAGAATATATGAATATATTTAAACTGCGGATAAAGACGTGAATGAAAGTGATCCTCGCAGTAATGTGCACTACTTAGGCAGTAGAATTTTTTTCAGGCCTTATTTTCACTACTGCCTAAGTAGTGCACATTACTGCGAGGATCACTTTTATTCACGTCTTTATCCGCAGTTCAAATATATGACTTTCATATATTCTAAACCATTTATTCATCACTTCACGGGTTTATTTAGAACCAACTTCATGACCAGCTCCCAGTTGGCTTGTTAGCTCAACTGGTAGAGCGCTGCACCGGTATCGCAGAGGTCATGGGTTCAAATCCCGCACAGGCCTGAATTTTTTTCAGGCCTTATTTTCACTACTGCCTAAGTAGTGCACATTACTGCGAGGATCACTTTCATTCAAGTGATTTTTATGTTATCGACAATAGTCCTTTTCAAGACTACTTTTCATCGGAAGATCGGACTACACGATTGACAGTTACTCCTAGGTTCAAACAATATACTGACTATTTTAAAGGTAAAGCTTACCGTTGAAATTGGTCCTGACTGATTGCACCCCACAAAAGTAACTTTTCTAGAACGTTTACGGCACCTCTCTTTGAGATAATTAAATTCACAAGATGTCCTTACCACAGAATACTGCGGTAGCCGGTAGCAGAATGCTGTTGCAGCCGGTCAGGAGTCGAGTGGAGGGAACTCAAGGACCCATTGTAAACTCAGGCAGATTTTGGTATATTTAAAGAGATAATTTACATTTGAATCAATACATTTTTGCGATTTAGCAAAATGAACTCTTTCTCGAAAATTACGACCTTCCTGTTATCACACACTGTCGAGCGGAGGAAACTCAAGGGGAAATTGTTTTAAACAAAGAGACTATTTCATGATTTCGTATCCTGATGAAGACTTGGCTACTTCACTGCTCAGTTAATTCAGACAATTCGCTTCATTTTTTCGGGAAGGAAGGACTACTTGATGACATTCCCTCTAAAGTGTGTAGTTACACTGACACAGCCTTTTTACCATCCCATCAAACACTGACACTGTTCAAGTTCTTACTGACGTTCATTCAAATTTAAGATTGGATGAGGTTGGGTGAGGTTGAGTGAGGTTGAGCATGATATCATGAATTATCAATGCCGAGGTCTGAGGCTTCGGCAGATAACACAGACACGAGGTTTGATAGTTCATTATATCATGCGAAAGCCAATTCAATAATTGTTTTGTTCTACATTTTTTAAACAACCTGCAAAAGGAGTATTACTCGGACGAAGGGGATTGGAAACTAGTTACTCTTTGAAATCCACGTAATATTATGTCAAAAAGGGTAAGTTTCTAAAGAAACTGTGGTGCTGCGTCGGTGGGAGAGTATAAACAAATATTTTGAGGGAAACGAGTTTCTTTCAACCTTATTCAGATGTTTTGATTATACTTCATATCAGATAATTGATACCAATACGATCCCACCAACAGCTTTGAGATAACTTGTACTGTATTAAAGATGTATTCAGAAATTGATTCAGTCTCTTGAAACCTACCTTGATTATTCACGCTTTCCATCACTTTCTTTTACCAGTAGAGTGGACCTAGTTTCAGTTAGTATGAATCTGAGTGCAAGTAACGAAGTACTTTCCCCGCGAATCCGGAAAAACGAGGCTCTATTAGGGCAGTTTGATTGGTTCATACGGATGATTTTTGGAGGACAGGCGCATAGATGACGTTTTATCATATTCTTAGTCGTTTAAGACTAAAAAGCGGACAGGCTCGTGTTCTTGTCTGATAATAATATAAATAGTTCACGCCACGTGCTACCCAATGAACTCATTATCTCCATGTATCTAACAACTATACTGTGACGGAGCTCGAGATTTCTATCCCGTGATGTAGTTGATGAGGGCGAAGTCGAATCTCTTATCCGACATAAAGAGATCTAAAGCTCTTATTCTTATTGTTTTGGTACAAATCTACCAGTCTTCCAAAACTTGTCAACAGGACAGGTTCATGTTTTAATTTCATTTTGTTTCAATCACACAATGATAATCCACTCATGCACTTTACTCTCTTAAACGTAACCAATCAAATTGCGCAGTTTTGAAAGAGCGCTGGTAGATTTATTCTAAAACGGAATAGCGAGTACCATAACCAATCAAACTGCATCATCCATGAGAGAACGCCATAGTTACATGTAGTGGCTGCCGATCAGAACCTGAGTCGCACAACACTTTTTAGTTTCTTATGTTCGAAAGTTACAATGTTTGGCTGCTTGACTCTACGAGCAACTTTTCCTCTTTGAAGCAACTTTTATACCCGGTTTTCATGTTTTATCATTCTCCAGCGCACGATTTAGAGAAAAAGCTTCTTCATTGTGTTTAGCACCAACAAGTATTAATTTTCATGAAAACTCTCTGAGTCAATGAGGTGTTCTAATCCTTCGTAATTGTTGCGTTTGTGCTTCAGTTAAAATATAAAGACAAAACCTTTCTATCAATCAAGCGTTCTTTATTTCTCCACTCCATTTCGATCAACTGAAAGCTCCGACGTGCTCAATAAGGTACATAAAGGCAGAAAGGTAGCAATAAAAAAATTAATGATAGCATTGGTAAATCCTCTTTGTAAAAGAAAAAACTTTATAAAATTGTTTTTAATTAATACTAATGCTATTGAAAAATTGGTACACAATCTACTCAGCACTTTTAAAAACCACACCCTTAATAGCCAGTATAAAACGTTAATAATTCCTGGGAGAATGCAATAAACTATGGCTCTTGGAAAAGTGTTCGCTTCTCGGAACAGATCATGTGCCTATCTGTACATATTTTCGCACCAAATGGAGGCCTTTGTTTTTCGTATACTTAAAATACTAAATACTTTTGGAACGCATGGCACAAAATTTTTACGAACAGCTAACCGTTTACTGCGTGAAATATCACTTTTCTTCCAATTGGTTTTCAGAGACTATTTTGATGTCCTGTACAACCTGGTCAATCCTGCCCCAAATTTCTTCCAATCGAGTCCATCTTTGCATTGGACCCTGCTCGTCAAGCCGTTCAACTGTTGTCTCTAGGCGTTGCACCCTAGTTTCCATGTGCTGTCGCTCTTCATCTCCCGTTGCTGTTTGTATTTTGTACACGATTTCTTTTAATTCTTTGAGTTCTTCCTTGAAAAGTTTAACGTCCTTTCGTAACTTTCCACTTCCAATTCGAACGGAGCTCGATCCGGCCTCCACTTTTTCTGTATCTTGTTAGAAGGAAATTTGCAAATGTTAACCGAAGGTAACAAGGTTACAGTAAGCTCTTTCTTAAATAATAAAGTAAAAAGTTTTCAGGAAGGTAACTTAATACTGGGTTAAAATAAGATTTCTGTTTGCACTGGCATTTTATTGGACATGTATGAATAATTCAATTTGTCCTATTGTTTTCGCTACATTCAGGCTCTAAGCCCCTGCTGTAGCACTTTAACTTCGCAAAAATTTCGAGCCGCGAGAAATTTGTCTCTATCCTTAGATATTTACACATAGAACCTTCCCGAAATATTAATTTTCCAGTTTTCTCTATAAATCCCCACTTAGTGCCCGAGCGCAGCTTAACCTTTTCTTCACATTTCCCGTTCCTAGATGCAAAGAGGCAAAAGATTTGCAGATGTACACGGTAGTAAGGTTGCTGGCTTTACAAGCCGTTAACATTGCCCTAACAATTACTCAAATGTTGGCATATGCAATTGCAGTGGTGGACTAGTTCAATTTCTTCAATTATTTGAGGAGATCTAACTCGAGTTTAAGGGCTTTAAGCTTCCACGACAATGCTACAACCTGAGAGACTGTGCGCAGACACGTCGATGGACCTCACAACCTATTACCTTCTGCAAGCAAAGATTCCATTTGCTTTAACTTTGGTCTTATTTAACTTAAGGCTACGTTTAATTAGATACCACTTTCTTGGTGCACTGCATGTGCCTACCGTTGTACAGTTGTAGAGTATTGCAGTAAAAAGAGCAACGTGGTACAAAATGTAAAGGTGTTAATGAAAAGCTCTTGTCAATGCCAAAATTTTGACAAAAGGAGGATTTGGTTAGAATAGAGTTTGTACACCGGTAAATTTACAGGCCGAGGGCAGGTAAATTAATCGAATAGGTATATATATTTAATGTGCGTTAAATGTATTGATATACAAAACTTCGCTAACATTCGCACGCCATTCGTCCCTAGCACGATGGATGTACCTACTCTTTTCGAGTCCGAAAGTTTGAGCGTAAGCTTTGAGCCCTGGCCGCGTCAACTTATTGTTGTCCTTTTGTTGTGGTTTCTTTTCAATTTTTTCTCCTTACAATTTACATTCTTCTTCAAAGGATATGTTTTCAAGTGTTCAGATTAAAACGCACACGTGAGAACGTTTGAAGACATATCTTTTACCTTCAAGTCGATAACAATGTCAAAATGCAGGGATGAGACCCTTAGCAAACATCGAACTAAACCCGACAAAACCAAAAATGAATCCGAAGAAACCTGATCAGATTCGTTCAATGATGGCTAGTGTCGGAGCAGAACCAGGACGAGTCACAAGAGACTTTATGAGTGTCTCGTGAAACCATTTTGAAAACCGTGAAGGGCGTGGGGAAGGTTTATGGACTTACACCACACAGCACTACATAGCTCCTCAGGCCATCCTAGAAGGAAGGCACAATAAAAACTGTTCGCAGCGCGATCTTCATCTAAAATGAAGCCTCCTTGACAAGGCCACGAAGACTTTCGTTCGAAGATCTTTTCCTACCTGGCTGTTCAGTTTTTTCGTTAGGAAAGTAAATAGATCTAGATAAACCTAGTATTGAGAGATTTTCTTCACAAGAGGAGATTACATACCGAGCAGGTTTTCGACGACGTCTTTCCTATTTATCTCGTTAAGAGCATTTATAAGGATTCCAACTGTTGCTCTATTTCCGTTTCTTTGTTTCCACTTTTGAAGCAATTTCCGTGCCCTTTCACGGCATTCCCTGAGATCAGCCTCAATAATATTCATCAACGCTGATTCAAGCCGTAAGACTGTACCCAGATCTCTCCATTCTGTGCCCACTTTACCACATATTGACCGTATGTGGATTTCAGTGACAGGAGCCTGTTCAAATGCTATATCACTAGAGGTGGCTGCAAAACAAGTAAACATCAGTTGAAAAAAAATTGTGACTTAAAAAGAGCCGCAATAATTATAACTCCTAATGCCATATTTCATAATAATAAGTAACGACTTGGAAGGGATAATTATGAGTAAAACTGATACCATTCTATGAATTTATGAACATAAAAACCTTCATTTCTGGCTTCTGAATCATCCATCCGTCTAGGAGAATCAGTTTTAATCCCGTTTCTGGTTATTTCCAGCTTCTGACTAAGCTAAATTAGCTGCTGGAAAGAAAAAAACACTACCTGTCAGGATTGAAGTTAACCCACAATCAGGCCTTCTTTTTCTCTTTCTCTCTATGGTGTCTTTCTGGATTCCATCTGCCAATCTGATCTCCTCCAATCTTCCATTCAAATGCCTCTCGCTCCCTTCATCTGATGTATTGTTTTTCAGCTCAGATGATCTACCGACTGACATTTTCTCGTTTTCATAGACAATCTTGATTTTCTCTTGCATCACACATGGATCCTTGTCGATCTCGTCAGAAATTTTCCCCTCGCAAGTGATCTCGTGCGCAGGACCTTGCTTTATACTTTTTTCAGTTGACTTTTCCATCTCCAGCCGTTCAACCTTTGCCTCTAGACATTGCAACCTTTCTTCTAAATTTATTTTCCCTGCCTTCACGTTTTCCGTTCCTGCATTGAAAGAGACAAAAGAGTTTCAGATCATTACCAAGGATAGCATGGTTATAAGCTGTTTACCAAAAGACTAGATAAATATCCTCGCACTGGTAACATCGTGCTCGATTACGGAAAGGATTTCTGACTTGGGGCTATTTACATGCACGCATAAGATTTGCTTATGGTGAAATAGTTTAATTTTTTTACGTAAAACTTGAGCGCATAACCTTGGTAAAAGCTGTGCGTTAAAAATCCTCACGAGCCACTACTTTCAACAAAAATTATAACCATCATTTTTTATTCTTATATCCAAGTACACCTCAAAATCTTCCTGTTCTTAACTGCGTTAGAAATGAAACCTCCTGCGCTTATTTCTCGGAAAAAGTTGGACCTGACCCTGAGTGAGCTCCCATGAAAACAATAGATTACGCACCAACCAGCTTTTGGGCGGCTTTTCCCATCCCTATCTTCACTAGAGCATCTGCAAGATTTCCTACAGTTCCTTCATTTGGGTTGCTCTGTCTCCACTTATCGATCACTTCCCACGCTCTATCGCGGTTTGAGTTGCAATCAGAATTAAGATTACGAACCACAGGTGATCCAAGCCTTAACTCAGCACCCAGGTCTCTCCAGGCTGCACCTACTTCATCGCATATCAATAATATGTGTCTTTGTGTGACAGGTCCTTGTAAACTACCCAAGGTGTCTGCAAAAAAATATATGTATCTTGTTGAAAACAATATCCGTCGCATAAAAAAATTAAAGCATTGACAAAAAGTACCGGAAGGTGTGCTAAGAGCTGCAGAAATTATAAGTCTGGGTGCCATACTGAATTGTCAAGAGGATAATTAGTAAACTTAAAGTCCATTTATTAAATGAGAAATTGAAGAACCTTCATTGGTGGTGACTGAATCATTCATGTTTCTCCAGGAAGATCGTTGTCTGGATGCTGTTAAACTGAGGCAATTTCCACCTTCTAACTTGGCTAAATCAGCTAAAGCAGACATAAAAAAAAATTGTGGTTACCATTTCTGTTGTCATTACTAAACAAGCGGGCTAACATAGCAAATACAGGTTCTGATACCCATTTAACATAAAAAGTACTATGACTTGCTATTTCGTCCTTGAAACCTGTTGGAACACGCCTGTATTTATTAAGGCAATACACTATGAGGAGTAGTGTTCCTCACATTTTTACCTTAGTAAAGCAGCTAAAATAATATGAAGAACTTCGGGTTACAATGAGCCATAAACTGCTTAGTAGGGTCTCTACTTCAGTTCTTCCGATTTTCTCGTTATACTTTTCAGACATTGTTTGCAAAATAACCTCCCTCCTGAGCGTAGAGAACTTTGGCATATTTTCGGTATTTAAGTCGCAAAATGAGTCTGGCATAAATTGAGTTATAGGACAATGAAACTAACTGAGTTGCCAAACTAATTTCATCAAAATAAGCTCAGTCTTCCAAAAACTAAACAAAAATAACCATCCCATTATCTAGACAATTTTTTTTTCCAAAATTTAACCGGCCCCCAACTTGACCCAAATCATGAGATAAGTTGATGAGATTGTAACAGCGGAATGGCGAAAGGAAAATCATCTAAACTAATCATAACCATTTCAATTTCATTTCATTACAATTTCAATTTCATCAAATGTGATTGGTGCACTAACTGCTTTGTTCTTCACCAATTATTTTTCAGAGTTGTAATCAGACAGTGTAATTGGACAATTGGCTGTAATCGGACACCTGTAATCGGACAGTTGAAGCAGCTAATCGTTCTGGGGAATTTCTAAAATGGACGAATTTTAACTTTTAACATTGTCTTCATTGGAGATATTTGCTCTAAACGCGTTTTTTTTTTTTCGGAAATTGTAATGGTTATGATTAATTAGTAATAGGACTTCGCGTCATCCAATTCTGTCTGTAATCATACTCTGTGCCGTAGCTCACCAAAGTGAAGAAAACTGGTGTTTTTGAACCTTCATTTACACTCAGTCCGTTGACAATTATGTAAAATCTAAGTGTGAGTAAATGTCAGTTATTAAGTGATTTAGAGTTAATAATTCACAACTCGCTCTAAATTAGTACGTAAAGAGCAGCTCCCAAATAAAAGATTTACATGAAGTACAATTTTGGTAAATTGATTAGAGTCAACTCTCAAAACACCTAAGGGATCGGCTTTAGCTGTGTGTCCTAGAGTAGAATTAGCCTGTAATTCGTCTGCTTAAAAGCAAGCTAGGGTAATTTTACTGAGACCGGCTAACAATAAAGACTATCTCACAAAGGTTGCCCAATAGGGAGAGGGGACTCGAGCACTCAAATCATCTATGACTAATTTGACATATTTAACCTCATGACAAAGACTGGTGTAGGTGTGTGTCTGTGGGTGAGATTTTTCTTTTTCGGTTTAAAAAGAACGCCAAAATGACAATATTTGTTTTCTACTCATTGACAAGTTCACACTAAGATGTGTCCTCTCCTTTCTTTCGTACTTAGCCTCAACCGTGAGGCACCCAAACACGATTTCGCTGAGTTTAAATCACCACATGTTTTTTCGGTTTAATGGCCCCCTAGTACATTTTGCCCAAGGATGTTTCCTCAGACAGATGGCCAGTTGTTGAAATCACGTGACATTTCTAAACAAACCTCCAATACTTTAAAAAGTTTTAAAGAACGTGCGTTTGAAAATCATGCGGTTTTGACTTGAAATTTCCGGTATGCTCCTTCTATATCAACATAGTTATCAGAGATAGGAATAAATACGATTTAGAGAGGATATTTCAAGGCTGCGCATGGATTCGAATTTTATATTCGAATGTTGATTATATCTCGATCACAAGTGGGCGAAGCGAACGAGCGGGAGATATTTTCAACACGGGTAGAAAAATTTATATTCACCAGCAGATTTGTAATTTGTTCTGTTTACATTTACTCGGATACTAATTGCATATTTAAATAAAAAACAAACTTTAAGACGCCTCCTGTCAAAACCGAATGCCAATATTAATTGCATCTGCTTAACTACTAATACTGAGCCCTTTAGAGCTTTGTGGTGAGTTAGGCCATGAATAAGTTCGTGTGACATGCGTTCTGCATACTTCGGAGTCCGATGTTCGGGAGTTGGATTTCTCTTGACGACTCACTCAAATTTTCTTTCTTTCATGTTCGTGAAAAGGCGAATAACATCAGTCTTCGTTTTCTTTGAATACTTTTTTGTTGCGGACTGGCTCGTTGAAACAAAATTTTGGATAAGAGGCGCACTGAGATTAGTATTCGAAAACAAGAGTCGGAAATCAGCCAAGAAACGGAAATTAGACAAGACAGAGAAAATAAGTTCGGAGCCAAGCACTTCTGCTTTGTTTCATCATCAGATTTGATGGCAGAAGCCAGACAAACGAAATGAGGAACTATCTGTGAGATAATGAACAAGATAATAACTTACCTTGTATCTTTCAGTCAACAGTCGAGGACAATTTGTCTTCGAAGCAAATTTTTCGAGAACATGCGTAGTCAGCAATACTTACGTAAATACTTGACTTTTCTCCAACAGCAGTTAATACGAACAGAGGGTACTTTATGTTAAGTTCAAATACCTGAAGACTTCCCATTAAACGGTAAAGAAATTACTCTTAAAATTCTGTGGTCAACAGAAAAAAATGCATTTATTTCGCAAAAAATTATCCATGAAGACGTTCAGAAATGTCATCAACGTTCCCCATTACCCATTCCCTCGGCTTCCGTTTCAGTCGTTTACAAAATATTTGAACAGTTACTAGGTAACCAATGACATACCATTTTAAAATAGCCAAACTTTGTACTACAAAATGACAGCGTACAGGATGCATATTTGAAAGTTGCGGGGGCTTTTAGAAAAATTTGTGTTTGCCACCGTCTGCTCTGTGAATAATGACTTTAACGTATCGATGTAAGGTATCTGTAGGAATTCAAAACCCACTGCCACAAAGATGTACGTTAATCAGTCTTTGACAAATTATTTCCGCGTTTGTGCATCAGTTGACAAATGAACATAAAATGTTTCCCTTAATCAGATCAAACAATTGTTTTTTTCTCCTTCTTAAGGCTGTCAATTGAAAGCTTGTCTAAAATACTATCGAGATAGTCTGTTCTGTCAACTGAGTTGATAATGTAAATTGGCTTCAGTAAAGAGTTTCTAAGCTGACGTTTCGAGTGTTAGCCCTGATTCGCTCTGACGAAGGGCTAACGCTCGCAACTTCAGCTTAGAAACTCTTTACGGAGGCCAATTTACATTATCAACTTAGTTGATAAAACCAAATTGTCTTTTTATCCTCCCCCACCGACGCAACACCACAATTTCTTTAGAACTTACCCCCCTTTATTCAAAATATTGACGTAAGTACATATAGGAAGAAAAACAACAATAAAAATGATAATATAAGAAAGGCCTCTTTGTATATTAGAAACTCCATGAAGTTGTCGTTAATTGATAATAATGTTATTGAAAAATAAACAGACACTCTACATAGCACTTTTAAATTTCTACTTCCTTTCACAGTAACAAAAACCTTGATAATTCTCCTCTACTCCCTAGGTTTGGAAAATTCAATAACCTTGTCATTTCCTAAGTGAATGAATTCTGCGCAACAAAACTCGAGCAAACGAGGATTAACACTCTATCGCCAGGGCTCATGTGTAATATGATTATTTGCATAAATACTCCAGCAGCATGGATAACTGGCAAATCATTCCAGTCTCTCACGTTTTAATGTTCACAAAGCCATGTAACTGCTTATAAAATACTGCTCTGCCATATTCTTAAAAAAAAAAAATGATCATAAAAATTTGCAACTTTATATTTTTTGACCTACAATCCATCACACTCTAAATGAAAAATGTAAAAGAGCACAAAGAAAACGTTATGTGGCTTCTAAAAGACACTTTTGATGGTAGGTCGTACACAGACCTTACTTTCTGAGAAGTTATTATCATCCCTCGGCTGCTTGATGAAAACTCTATGCGTTGAGGCCTCCATGTAGCTGTTAGCTCTCTGCTTTTAGAAGTATTCCGTACAGCTCAACTCCAGATAGGTATATTCCATATTTTCCGGAGGAATTGACACCCGTTTGGAAAATTCGAAAACAGCGAAAAGGTTTTATTTCCCCTCTTAGGGACCATAGGCGTGAATGATATAAAGACTTATCTACACACTTGCACCGTGGATCCTTCATGTTGATTACAGTTTCAAATATTTCCCAGTTCTCTCCGTCATTAGATCCCTCTAGTCGCCAATTCATAAGTGCCGAATCTCCGTTCTTTTTACCGTCTCTCAAAGAGCAGTTTGTAATTACAAGCTGATAACATGGGCCCAGAAAAATAGACCACCATGAACTTTTAATCTCTCCTGTTCCGCTGATGGTGCCCCTCCTATGGTCAAATATGTCATTCGCACTTCCCACGCCATCGGAGGATCTGTAAGCTAATAGTTTAGCCGACTCTCTCTTTAAGAAGAATATGACACCTCTACAGCTGTCGCCGAATTGCGTTGAAGTTGGTGAGAAAACATCTAAAGGGAAAAAAACATTTAGTTCAGAAAACAGTTGAAAAGGGAACGTAATCCCACCCCACCAGACTATTTAATATCCAACAACTGCCTTATGCCATCCGCTTATTCGTTCATCAATCTGTCATTTTTTATTAATTGTTCATATAATCAACAGATCATATTCACTTTAATTTGACTAATTTATTTGCAGAAATTGTACTATACGCACCCTATGTGGTTACCCCTTTCACTCCTACGATCTCATAACATTCTCCTAACTGTCTCCCATACAATCCTCGTGATGTAAGTTGGGAGAATTTTGGTTTGGATCTAATATTCCCCTAATTGATATTTTTCTTTATTCGCCTCACTTTTCTGCTTGATAATGAATATGATATTGTAAGGAGAAATTCTGTCTTGTTTACTGATATGAATTAGAGGGTTTAAAACCTACCATTTTCAATGACAGTAACCAAAAGAAATGTTGCAAAAGAAACGGACCACAATTCTTCCTGGTTAACCGGCCTAATACCCACCTGAGATTGTGAGAAAATTCTAGTCAGAAAAATTTGCTTATCACTGATCTTCTACTTGTGCTTCAAACTTTTTTTTTTCGTTTTCTCCTAAAATTGTAAGGGGGTATTAGGCAGTAACTAGTTAGGAAGTGTGGTCTATTCCTGATTTTAAAATTCGAAGTACTGCTCCATCCTCTTAACGAAATATTATCTCTTTCGAGATAACGAAATATTGACTACCATTTTACCTAGAATTGCTTTTCGTGTAAAGGATAACACATGGCTAAACCACCCTGTGTAGAAATATATATCACTTCACTATTAACTTTGTGCCTTTGTACTTACGCCTTTTGCAGTTGATGTACTTATCAAGCTTCTCTTGTAGCCTCTTGTAATCCGACTCACTTTTATTCACTCTTTCGCCCAGCTCTTCAATTTTAATTGACAGCTCAGTTTTTTCTTTCCTTAACTGACTGAGCTCTTCTGGATCCGGTTGATTTGTTTTGAGCTCCATTAATTTTGCGTTCTCGGCTTTTAGGATTTTAATCTGTTCCCCCAATTTTTTCACATCCTCTTTTTTCGTTCTCTAGATCGTTCCTAGTTTTTGTTTTAATTTTCCTATCCTTGTCAGTTGTTCATGGTTTGATTTTTGCAAGGCATCCCTTTTAAACTCGAGTTGTATGTTTTCCTCTTTCAATCTTTTCTCCTCTTCATTCCTTGTCTTCTTATCTTCTTCCAGCTTTAACTTTAACTGGATGATTTTGGTTTCTAATGCTTCTTTCTCTGTTTTTATATCACTCAGTTCCTTTTCCAAACCAGGACAACGCGAACATATTCGGCTTTCTGTGTAGAGACAATTTCCAGATTAGAATCTTTAAAATAATTCAGTTTAAATCATTATGATACCAATGAGGACCTAGCTGCAAAAAACTTAAAGTATTCGTATTTCCCCAAAAACCCAATCAAAAGATATATGATCTCACTTAGTATATGCTAAAGAAAACTATTCACTTCAGTATCGCTGGATAGCTGTGGATCTTTACCTCGCCGCTTCGCAGTTCAGTAAACATCAATCACTAGCCACCACTTGGTAAATAGTTGTTACTTATCCCTATTCAGTGCCAGCGCCGGAAGTTTTTTCGAGTTGGATGTGGGAGGAAGGGGAAGAGGGGTCGGAGGCATAACTGTTAAGAAAAGGGTCAGGGGCATGTTCTCCAGTACATTTTTAATCTTTTCCAAATGCCATCAGATTCTTTTGAAAATGACAAACGTTTTTAGTTAAAAACTTTCACTGGCCTTTCTGCTCTGGAGAAACTGATCCGTTTAAACTCATTATTAATAGATCCAGTGAAATATGCTACACACTACCAGGTCCTACAATTATTATTATTCACCCTATAAATAACAAAACCAGTGATATTTCCTGCGCTATAACTTAACCGATGGTAAATAAAAAGTGTATTACGCTAGAGGGAAATTAGGGGTCCATTAATTAATAAAAAGAAACCGCGTAGAGGGCTTGCCACTGTTTTAAGGAGAAAAACGCATCCTCTTACAGGAATAAAACCACGTGATTCATTCATCATCCAATTTCAGGTGATCTCGATTGATCCCTTTAGAATACCTTACAAGGGTACTAATGTGAAGTGGCTCACACAATTTTATGCAGTATCAACTTACCATCGCACAAAAGTTGTATTTCCTCTCCATCCATTGCTGCAGCTTCGAGTGTTTGGCTTTCCCCATTTTTCTGTCCATTGTCTCTCTTGGTTCGGTCAGCCAACCCGAATTGAACCTGTTGTGCTCTCACACATCTCTGAGTCGTTTCATCCGATGCACTCTTCTCAGGCTCCCTCTGGTTTTCAGATATTATTTTGATTTTCTCCTGCACAGCTCGCAGAACCTCTTCCAAGTGGGCCGTTTCCTTTTTCAGATTTTCCAGATCGCTATTTCTAGTTGAGACGCACATTTCGAGCCGTGAGAATTTTGTCTCTATGCCTTGGATACTTGCATGTAGAACCCTCCCGAAACTTTCCAGTTTTTCCAGTAAATCCCCACTTAATTTCCGAGCAAAGCTTAGCCTTTTCTTCACATCTCTCATTTCTAGGTACAGAGAGGCAAAATATTTGCATATGTACACGGTAGTAAGGTTACTGGTTATTCAAGCCGTTAACATTACTCTAAATTCACGTACGAATTCGTTACTAATAACTACTCAAATGCTGGCATATGCAGCTGCAGTGGTGAACTTGTTCAATTTTCTTCAATTATTTTGAGGAAATAATTTTACTTTTACAAGAGGAGATTACATACCAAGCAGTTTTTGGACAGCGTCTTTCCTTTTTATTTCGATGAGAGCATTTATAAGGATTCCCACTGTTGCTCCATTTGCGTTCATTTCTTTCCACTTTTCGAGCACTTTCCATGCTCTTTCACGGCATTCGCTGTGATCAATCTCAATATTATTCATCAGCGCTGATTCAAGCCCTAAGACTGCACCCAGGCATCTCCAGTCTGCGCCTACTTCAACACTTATTGAACATATGTGGATCTCAGTGACAGGAGCCTGTTCAAATGCTATATCACCAGAGGTGGCTGCAAAACAAGGAAACATGATTTGAACAAAAATTGTGACTTAAAAAGAGCCGCAATAATAATAACTGCGAATGCCATATGTAATATTATCAGTAGCGACATGGAAGGGATAAAGAGTAAACCTGATACCGTTTTATGAATTTGTGAATATAAAAACCTTCATTACTGGCTTCTGTATTATCCATCCGTCCAATAGAATCGATTTTTAATCCTGTTAAATTGTGGTTATTTCCAGCTTCCGACTCGGCTAAATTAGCTAAAGGAAAGAAAAAAAACATTCCAGAAAGGATGGTAGTTAATCTACGATCAAGCCTTTTTTTTATTTTGGGGAACGCATTGAAACGTATTGTCTTACTCCAGAAAAAAGTGGTACAAATTATGTCAAGGTGTGTGGGTTCTTTCCTTTTTATCCTAAAATATTTTGTATCCAAATCATGCCATTTAACTAATACCTCACTTTTGTAAAATTTGAGAAGCCTGTAGCAAAAACAAAGATAAACAATACACAAGCAATAATGCAACAAAACATGACTCGACGGTCGAGAAAACGAGGAAAAGTGGTCGGGTATTATCGCGTTTCCCGGTAAGAAATTCCCGTAAAGAAATTTGATAATTTTTAATGAAAAATATTTTAATTTGGCTCGTGTATGAAAATCAGGTTGAGTTTTAAATTTACATTTAGCGTCAAGTTGACTCAATAGATCTTTTGATATATTTAAAAAGATAATTTGCACATATATCTATATATCTCTGTGGTTCAGAAATTTTTGGCGCGGTGCAGTTCTCAACGATAGAAATACAGTTGTTTTACAAGTAAATTCTGCGACATACATCCTTTCTAAAATATTATGGGGTGGGAATATTATTTAGTTAGCTGTACTTTACAAAAAATTAACATGAACTTTGTGTTTTGCAATTTGGTCTGAAATCATCCGCGTAATTTCACAATCAAACGAGTG